>NC_041397.2:264183854-264363854 GCF_900747795.2 Erpetoichthys calabaricus | reverse complement strand
TTCCATGCCGGATCGGTCGAGCCCCGGGTTAACAACAACCACCACCAGTACTGTTAACCAACAGGGTGCTGGCAGAAATTGGGCTACTGTTGTCTGAAGAAGAAGGAGAAGAAGAGGTGGGAGACGTGTCCGGAGGCAGAAGGATAGGAGGAAGGTAAAGAGAGTGGAACTGAGGGTAGGAACTTTGAATGTTGGCAGTACGACTGGTAAGGGGAGAAAGTTAGCCGATATGATGGAGAGAAGGAAGGTTGATATATTGTGTGTGCAAGAGACTAAATGGAAGGGGAGTAAGGCCAGGTGGATTGGAGGTGGATTTAAATTGTTCTATCATGGTGTGTAGGAGGAGAAATGGAGTAGGAGTTATTCTGAAGGAACAGTATGTCAAGAGGGTTCTGGACATGAAAAGAGTGTCAGACAGAGTAATGATTATGAAGCTGGAAATTGGAGGTGTGATGAAGAATGTTGTTAGTGCATATGCACCGCAAGTTGGGTGTGCAATGGATGAGAAAGAAGATTTTTGGAGTGAGTTGGATGAAGTGATGAGCAGTGTACCCAAGGGACAGAAAGTGATGATTGGAGTGGATTTCAATGGACATGTTGGTGAAGGGAACAGAGGAGATGGGTAGGTATGGTGTCAAGGAGAGGAATGAAGAAGGTCAGAGGATAGTGGATTTTGCCAAAAGGATGAACATGGCTGTGGTGAATATGTATTTTAAGAAGAGGGAGGAACATAGGATGACGTACAAGAGTGGAGGAAGATGCACACAGGTAGATTACATCCTATGCAGAAGAGTCAATCTGAAGAAGACTGCAAAGTAGTGGCAGGGGAAAGTGTAGTTAAGCAGCATAGGATGGTGATCTGTAGGATGACGTTGGAGATCAAGAAGAGGAAGAGAGTGAGGGCAGAGCCAAGGATCAAATGGTGGAAGTTAAGAAAGGAAGACTACAAGCTTAAGATAAGGGAGAAGGTGAGACAGGCACTGTGTGGTAGTGAAGAATTACCAGACAGTTGGGAAACTACAGCAGATGTAGTAAGGGTGACAGCAAGAAGGGTGCTTGACATGACATCTGGACAGAGGAAGGAGGAAAAGTAAACCTGGTGGTGGAATGGGGAAGTACAGGAGGTATCCTTCAATAAGGGCGCGCACAAAAACGCGAGCTTCAAAAGGGCGGCCTCAATTGGGCGCAGCGAATAAAGGCATTCGTAGATAATTTAGATAATAATAGATAGATAATAATAAAATATCTACATGGCATTGCACATAGTTGTGTTTGCCTTTATTCGCTGTGCTCAATTGAGGTCGCCCTTTTGAAGCTCGCCTTTTTGTGCACGCCCTTACTGAATAGAACCAGTACAGGAGAATATACAGAGGAAGAGGATGGCAAAGAAGAAGGGATAGTCAGAGAGATGCAGAAAGTAGACAAGAGTACAAGAGATAAGGTGCAAGGTGAAGAGAGAGGTGGTGAAGGCTAAAGAAAAGGCGTATGATGAGTTGTATGAGAGGTTGGACACTAAGGAGGGAGAAAAGGACCTGTACCGATTGGCTAGCCAGAGGGACCGAGCTGGGAAAGATGTGCAGCAGGTTAGGGTGATAAAGGATAAAGATGGAAACGTACTCACAAGCGAGGAGAGTGTGTTGAGCAGTTGGAAAGAGTACTTGGAGAGGCTGATGAATGAAGAGAATGAGAGAGAGAAAAGGTTGGATGATGTGGAGACAGTGAATCAGGAAGTGCAACGGATTAGCAAGGAAGGACAGCTATGAAGAGGATGAAGAATGGAAAAGCCGTTGATCCAGATGACATACCTGTGGAAGCATGGCGGTGTTTAGGAGAGATGGCAGTGGAGTTTTTAGCCAGATTGTTTAATGGAATCTTGGAAAGTGAGAGGATGCCTGAGGATTGGAGAAGAAGTGTACTGGTGCCAATATTTAAGAATAAGGGGGATGTGCAGGAATGTAGTAACTAAAGGGGGATAAAATTGATGAGCCACAGCATGAAGTTATGGGAAAAAGTAGTGGAAGCTAGGTTAAGAAGTGAGGTGATGATTAGTGAGCAGCAGTATGGTTTAATGCCAAGAAAGAGCACCACAGATGCAATGTTTGCTCTGAGGGTGTTGATGGAGAAGTATAGAGAAGGCCAGAAGGAGTTGCATTGCGTCTTTGTGGACCTGGAGAAAGCATATGACAGGGTGCCTCGAGAGGAGTTGTGGTATTGTATGAGGAAGTATATAAGAGTTGTACAGGATATGTACGAGGGAAGTGTGACAGTGGTGAGGTCTGCGGTAGGAGTGATGGATGCATTCAAGGTGGATGTGGGATTACATCAGGGATCGACTCTGAGCCCTTTCTTATTTGCAATGGTGATGGACAGGTTGACAGACAAGATTAGACAGGAGTCCCCGTGGACTATGATGTTTGCTGATGATATTGTGATCTGTAGCGATAGTAGGGAGCAGGTTGAGGAGACCCTGGGGAGGTGGAGATATGCTCTAGAGAGGAGAGGAATGAAGGTCAGTAAGAACAAGACAGAATACATGTGTGTAAATGAGAGGGAGGTCAGTGGAATGGTGAGGATGCAAGGAGTAGAGTTGGCGAAGGTGGATGAGTTTAAATACTTGGGATCAACAATACAGAGTAATGGGGATTGAGGAAGAGAGGTGAAAAAGAAAGTGCAGGCAGGGTGGAATAGGTGGAGAAGAGTGTCAGAAGTGATTTGTGACAGACGGATATCAACAAGAGTGAAAGGGAAGGTCTACAGGACGGTAGTGAGACAGCTATGTTATATGGGTTGGAGACGATGGCACTGACCAGAAAGCAGGAGACAGAGCTGGAGGTGGCAGAGTTAAAGATGCTAAGATTTGCATTGGGTGTGACGAGGATGGACAGGATTAGAAATGAGTACATTAGAGGGTCAGCTCAGGTTGGATGGTTGGGAGACGAAGTCAGATAGGCGAAATTGCATTGGTTTTGGACATGTGCAGAGGAGAGATGCTGGGTATATTGAGAGAAGGGTGCTAAGGATAGAGCTGCCAGGCAAGAGAAAAATAGGAAGGCCTTAAGAGAAGGTTTATGGATGTGGTGAGAGAGGACATGCAGGTGATGGGTGTAACAGAACAAGATTCAGAGGACAGAAAGATATGGAAGAAGATGATCCGCTGTGGCAACCCCTAACTGAAACAGCCGAAAGAAGAAGAAGAAGGTAATGGATGGGTAAGTTAGCTTCTTGCAGGTGAAGTTGAATACATAAAATATTAACTATACAAATAAATCAGCATGTGATTTCAATACTTCTACTTCAAAAATATTAAAGGAAGAAGAAAACTCTGACTGATAATGGAATTCTATGGTTTTATAGAAGAAAATGTCACCTTTATTGCCAGGAGATATACACCCTTCTATCTTTCTGACACCTCAGACAAACATTAACCAAGTACTGTACTAAAGCCTAACACATCATTCATCTTATCTACTTTTAATAGTCCTGCAGGTAATGTGAGTCAACTGTGACAGTAGCTTTAAACTTTATATTTGATGTTTTTATTCTCAGATGTACAGTGTATTAAATTCCTGTAACATACCCAAACCTGTGTGATTACTGTAACCACGAATCCCATTAAGTATCTTTGATCTCAGACAGAATATATTAGAAGCTACTCAGGGATTTAAATGTGTGCACCCTTGAGCATTTAGAAAAAAGGAGAAATCAAATTCTTTTTCACAGTTAACTTTTTAAGCACCTTTAGAGGCAAACTTGAATTAATCCTTCCGATTTACAAGGCACTATGATATCACAGAGGGTGATACCATTGGTAGGTAACTCAGAGACGGTGAGCAGTGTTCTTGAACAACGTTCATAAGTTTCTTCTGGAGATAAATGTTTACCTACAATCTTTCAGAGCTGTGAGGGTGAGCTAATTAGCAATGATAAACGGACTTGAGGCTCTTGCTACATGATTGGTATTCTTTCTATGGGCTGCAGCTGTACCAGTAAATTGTGCAGAAGAAGTTTAAGACTGATTTCAAAACAAGGTGTGAAACCTTTGTAGGAAGTGAGACCTAGTGGTGGAAGAGATGGATTAGACACCCTGACCATGCAACTCTGTGCAAATCAGGTATCCTGATTTAGCTCTAATTATATACATGTACTCTTCCAAATTTCTAAAACAACTCAAACTTCTCTTAGTTGAAACTGACAAAGGCACAATTGCTTAATTTCACATTTAACAGAACAGAAAGTTTTTGATTTATGATTTAATACATTTTAAATAATAAAACAAATGAAAATGGCATGGACCAATAATAATAATAATAATAATAACACATTTTATTTATATAGTGCCTTTTGGTTCCATTAAGTTTATATTTTGAACCATGGCCTTTGGAGACAATAACTGTCATCAGACTCTTTCTGTAGTTTTGAGAGAGATTTCTAATCTCCCCAGCTGGTAGTCAGTCCCACTGTTCTTTGGTAAACTGCTCCATTTTTATTAAGTTTGGTGGGTGCCTTCCCCTACCACATGTTTCAGCTCTTTCCACAGTTGTGCAATAGGATTCGGATCATGACACACAGTAGGTACTTTAGAATAGTTCAATATTTTCTTTTTATTCATTCTTTTGTGCTTTTTGGGTTATATCTTAGGTCATTATCTTGACCTATGACCTCGAACTGAGATACAGCTTTCTGACACTGGGACGTATG
Organism: Erpetoichthys calabaricus; assembly: GCF_900747795.2. Classification (NCBI taxonomy): domain Eukaryota; kingdom Metazoa; phylum Chordata; class Cladistia; order Polypteriformes; family Polypteridae; genus Erpetoichthys; species Erpetoichthys calabaricus. The sequence goes on along the minus strand of NC_041397.2, from coordinate 264,359,156 downwards.
TGTCACCCCATAATGCTTTGATAATCTTTGGATTTATTTGTGCCCCTCACAGAGTCAGGGCACCCAGTGCCTTGAGACAGCACAGCAACCCCAGAACACCATTTAGTCTCCTCCATGTTTCAGGGTGTTATTTACTTTAAAAACTTGAATTTCTCAAAGTTGGTAATATTTACTAAAAAATCTCTCATTTTGTTTAGTCTATCCAAAGGACATTCTCCCAGCAGGACTGTAGCTTGTCAACTTGCATTTTGGCAAACTCCAGTAAGGCGTTTTTGTGTTCCTGACTTGGAAAAGGGTTCTTTATGGGTCATCTACCCAGAAGCCCATTTTCAATTCAGACAGTGAAGGGTTCTTTATGGGTCATCTACCCAGAAGCCCATTTTCTCTCAGACAGTGAAGGATGACACAACTTGAATCTGTTGCACCTGCAAGATTTGAATGATCTTGGGTTAGTTAGTTAGTTAGTTAGTTAGTTAGTTAGTTAGTTAGTTAGTTAGTTAGTTAGATCTTAGTCTACATTAGGCATCACAACAATACAATTATTTATTTGACTTCTAAAGGTTTTCAAAAATTTTGTTGAGGCCATTTTGAAATGTTTTAGTACAATAAATAAAGGCATGTACGCAAGAGAACAGATCTTTTATTTTACTGAATTTCAGGAAGAATGTTGAAATGTTTTCAGTCACAGCTGTAATGTGTGTTAAAAAAGTAAATGTCATACAGTTCATGTCTGACACTTTATGATGGTGTCTACCATTCCAGATATCTCTCTATTATAAAAGAAAATCTTGAGACGAGACGAGATTTTTTCAAGTCCCGCCCTCCTCTCAACTGTTTCCGGTTAACGGCCCATGCCTACAGTCCTCTCACCTCTTATTCGTGTGAATGCTTTTGTCAGACACAGTTCCTGCGCTCAGGATTTAAAATTTTTCCTACTGTTTGTTGGCTTATAAAAATGTATATGATGTTCAGTAGTTTCAGAGGACAAACTGTTTTTAATTGTCAGAAATGACGAATGTTCTTCTGAAGTGTCATCTTATTTTCCTTACGTTATAGACTGGTTCCTAGGTGGCAGTGCTTGTGGAATAGTGGGTCCCCAGCTAAGCAGCACAAGGTCCCTTTTGTAATAAATAAATAATTGAATAGCCGACTCGGTCTCCGTTAGGTGAGTGTGCTCGCGCAGTTGCTGATGGTTGGTGGGGTGATTGAGACAGAGCACAGTCTGTGGACGGGTGTGGTCTGCCTTGATTGTTCCATTAGCTTTATGTGGTTCGCAATTGCTCCTGCGTAAGTCGGGAAGGCAGGGAGGCTCAGATTGGGAGCCTAGTGGGAGTCACTGATGGCAGTTGGGACCTGGGCCTCAGGGATGAGGTTGGGAGCCCTGCTGGGAGCTGTGGAACAGCAGGGACCCAGACCTGTAGATGATGGTTGACTGTGACTGCCGTTTGGGCATCTCCTCCTTTTGTAAGCTTGGTGATTTTTAAAGGATAGTTTCCTGATTGTTTTAAGCTCCTTTTTATGTATTTATTTCTTTGACTGTGTTATTAGCCTCCACATGTTCGCTGACTTTTAAGGCTTATTTATTTATTTATGGAAGACTTTTGAGTACTGTACTATTGAGCACTGTTTATTTGATTGACTTTAATAAAAGCACTTGTTCACTTTTGCACCTACCCCTTGTCTGGATGCAAGTGTCCTCATCTGTCCGGCTCATCTCGGTGTCATGACTATCGATGGTGGCGGGTTCTAGAGGCTCCTGGATGCAACAGGGGAGTGGAGCCAACCCTCATTGTCACAGTGCCCTGTTGTTGGGATGTGAAGATCATGCGTCATGACGTCACTGTCATGACATTTTAAAAGCCTGTGCCTTATGTTCTTGACAGTCCAGACACATAACCAGAATTAAGAAATCAAGTGCTAAGTGCATAAGTGCTGCAGAAGAATGAGAATCATTTATAACAACATTAGAAACATGAGGAACCAAAAAATTAATATAAACATTAAATTCCTTGGTCACAGAAACCCAGAAGGGCCATATGTATTTTTTAGAGCTCAAGCAACATTTAAAAAAAAAATTCATAAGCCAGATTATGACACCCTTTATCCCATAGCATTGCTGATATCACAGGTTGCACATCTCCAGCCATCCAAGCATAGTAATATCAGATCAACCATACACAACTTGGCAGCGCCCACAGAAACTCAAGCTGGCATAGAAAAAATTCAACACAAAAAACATACTATATAAAACATACATCATAGCTCAATAAATGAATTCATCATTATTAAAATATCAACAAATGGAAGAAAAAATACATTCAAAACTTAGCAGAAAAATAGGGAAAAATGCAAATGCCTGCACATCATAACTCATGTAACTAATATATGCTGCTTCTTCCCACCACTTGCTTTTCAACCTTTACAGCTACAACTCCTGCAACTCTACATCATATATTTTGTGGTTCCTCTTTGTTTTTGTTTTTTTTTGCAGTTAGCTAACAGAGCTGTGCCCACTTTCTGCCTATTTCATGTTTATGTATCTTTAAAAGCCATTCATGCAACCATAGGGGGCAGTTTGATGACCCTAGAGAAAGAAGGGCCTGACTTAGCGCGGGCACTGAGTTAACAGAGGGCGCAGTTTTGAGTAAATCACTTATCAATTACTTAGATTTCTAAAGCACTGACAAAATTAAGCAGGGACAAGCAGTCACCCAACTCTTGGCACTGTCTGACAAAAACCTCAATGTTTTCAAGAAAACAACAACTTATAATGTCCTTGAAATATATTTTTTCCTCACAGTATAGTGGAGGAAATGGGATAAGAAAATGATTTCTGAATTTAATTCTAAGCGTTCCAATGGCTTGTCATGCTTTACTTAGTGAACCTGCTGAGTAAAGAAAAAGGGTAATAGCAGGAGCTTCACAAATCATTCATTCACACTCATTTACCACTTTTTTTCCATGAAAAGATGAAAGAAAATCAATATATGATACTGGCTCCAGACTAGGATATAAAAAAAGGAAATTTGTAGCTTTGTTTAAATTCTTCCAGACATCCAAAAAAATTTTTTTCTGAATTTCTTCTGGATGGAAATATAAAGGCAGAATGACCTAGTGGCTAAATCTAGTGGTTCATTCACAATTTCTGTTTCATGGTATGGTCCCAAGAAAGTCACATTTGCTTTCAGTACTTCAGGTATAAAGGGGAAGTTGTAACTGTGATTTGTAAGTCAATATAATTGGTGAAAGCAAAATCCAGCTGAGAAATATAATTTCATTCATTATCATGCCTGCTTAATATGGGCTGAATAATGTTGCAATAGCATCAGGCACAAAGCAGGAACAAATCCTTGACTGGGTGAATTGATGAAAACCTTGTTCATTATTTTAATGTAATATGTATGGTTTTGAGACCAGATTTTGGAATGACACACCTCAGACTATGTGACTGGCATATCTCAGAAGAACAAAATAGTTAAAAGTAGATAATGACCAGTCCACTACAACACCTATGTCCCTCGAATAAATACTTTTTTTTTTTTCAAATTTTATTGATTATATTGAAATCACACAAGAATTTTACAAGAATAGGATTGAAAACAAATCAACCCCCATCCCTGAGAAAGAGAGCATGGGCAGCAGAATAAAACTTAAACCTATTGAAAATAAGTAGAGAGATAAATTAATAAGTGAATATAGATAAATGGAGAAGTAAGAGAAAAAAAAGAGAATAGGGAGAGAATCTGCTTCCTCAGTGCTTTAAAAGCTTATTCTAAAATGTTATTGAGTAGATCCTGCCGGGTTTTGAAAAATTTCTGCACAGATCCTCTAAGTGAGAATTTTATTTTTTCCAATTTCAAATAATATATAACATCAGTTACCCACTGACTTAGAAGGTGAGAGTTAGGATTCTTCCAGTTGAGCAAGATAAGTTTACGTGCCAATAGTATAGTAAAGGCAATAAGTTTGTTTGTCCTTCTCCACTTTAAGCCCATCTGGAAGAACACCAAACACAGTGGATTAGGAGGGATTGTGACACCAAGGCTGTCTGAAAGGCATTTAAAACTTTTGGTCCAAAATGATGTTAATTTGGTGCAGGCCCAAAACATGTGACCCAGTGAGGCTGCAACTTGATTGCAGCGTTCGCAGGTTGGATCTTGCCCTGAAAACATTTGGGACATTTTTAAGCAAGACAGATGTGCTCGATATATATAATTTTGAGTTGAATAATTGTATGCTTTACACTTATGGAGCTCGAGTGAATTCTCTGCATTGCTATCTTCCACTCCTTTTTCTGATATGTTGAGGGAGAGATCCTTTTCCCATTGTCCTCTTGGATCTTTGAAAGGGAGGGACTGTAAAATGGTTTTATATATTGCATAGATGCTGTCTAAGTCCTTGAAACTGATTAATGTTTTTTCCAGCATAGAGGGAGGTGGGATGTGAGGAAAATTGGGCAGGTTCTGTTTAACAAAGTTTCTAATTTGAAGACAGTGAAAGAAATGTGTTGCTGGAAAGTTAAATTTAGAAAGTAATTGTTCGTATGATGCAAATACGTTGTCTATGTACAGATCTCTAAGTGATTTAATCCCAATTGTTTTCCAGACATTAAAAACTGCATATGTTTGCGAGGGTTGAAAAAGGTGGTTCTCGTGCAGAGGTGCTACTGATAAAAGATTCTCCATCTTAAAATGCTTCCTACATTGGTTCCATATTCTGAGTGAGTGAAGCACAATTGGGTTATTAGTATATTGGCGATAATTTGCATTTATTGGGGCACAAAGCAAGGAGTATAAAAAGGAACTGCAGGATTCTATTTCTATTGCCGACCAAGCCTGCATATGTTTATCTATTTGTGTCAAGGTTTTAATATGTTGTACAGTATGCTTGCTGCCCAGTAGTAAAATTGAAAGTTAGGTAGAGCCATGCCACCTTCTGCCTTTGGCCTTTGTAGGGTTGCTCTTTGGATATGTCGATATTTTGAATTCCAAATAAATGTCTTGCTTGATTTTTTCCTTAAAGATAGCGAAATTTTGTTGATAAAGAGCATTATGTTTACTTGTGATGGTTACCCCTAGATATTTGAACTGATCTGCAATGATAAAAGGGAAGGTGTCCAATCTAAGATTGTGTGCTTGAGAATTCACTGGAAAGAGTACACTTTTAGTCAAATTAATTCTGAGACCAGAAATCTTTTGAAATTCTGTTAGTGCTGTTAGGACTGCAGGCACAGTATTTTGTGGGTCTAATATATGCAGTACCATATCATCTGCATATAGATACATTTTCTGTTCAAGTCCTTCTCTGGCAATCCCTCTTTTAATTTATATCATAAGCATTTTGACAGTGAACTGCCAGTGGCTCAATGGTAATTGCAAAAAGTAGTGGTGATAAGGGGCATCCTTGTCTGGTACCACATTCTAGTTTAAAGTAGTCTGAATTAATGTTGTTAATACAAACTAAAGCTTCTGGATTGGTATACAGTAGTTTGATCCATGAACAAATGTTCGGGCCAAACCCAAATTTCTCCAATGTAGTGAAAAGGTAGGTCCATTCAATCATATCAAATGCTTTTTCTGCATCCAAGGATAATAAAATCTCTGGGACGTTTGACTTTGCAGGTAAGTATGTTACATTAAACAGGCGTCGAAGATTGGATGCTAAATGTCGGCCTTTAATAAATCCAGTTTGATCTTGTGATATTACTGAAGGCAACACTTTCTCCATCCTTCTAGCTAGGACTTTGGAGAGTATCTTAACATCATTATTCAAAAGTGAAATTGGTCTGTATGATGCACATTGTAATACGTCCTTATTTTGTTTAGGAAAGACGATGATTAATGCATGACGAAAAGTTTGAGGTAGAATTGTATTGTCTCTAGTTTCTGTGAATGTTGTTAATAGGAGGAGAGCTAGCTGAGTGGAGAACTTCTTATAAAATTCGGCAGGGTAGCCATCGGGGCCTGCTGCTTTCCCACTTTGAAGTGACTTTATAGCTTCTAATAATTCTGATAGTACCAACAGTTTATCCAATTCCTCTGCACTAAGAGTATCTATTTGTGGTATTTCTAAAGCATCCAGAAATGCATTAGATTGTGTCTTGTCTTCTTTAAACTCAGTAGAATATAAGGATTTACAGTAGTCTCTAAATCTGTGCATTATATTTTTATGGTCAATGATTATGTCTCTGTTTATGATGGTAATTGCCGGGATTGCATTGCGAACTTCTTGCTTATGGATTTGTTGAGCTAAAAGCTTATTAGCTTTCTCTCCATGTTCATAGTAATTATGTCTTTATTTAAAAATGAGTTGTTCAGTTTCTTTAGTTGTTAAGAGGTTGCGCTCTGATAGCAGAGCCTGCATTTTCCTATGATGAGCCTCACTTGGACCCCTGGCATGTTCTTGATCTATTCTAGTTATTTTGTTGGTTAGCTTTGATACCTGCTTGGTTTCCAATTTATTTCTGTGGGAAAGATATGAGATAATCTGTCCTCTTAAGAAGGCCTTCAGGGTTTCCCAGAGTATTCCTGCAGAGACCTCTGAGGATATATTTGTCTCTAGAAAAAAAATGATTTGTTTTGATATAAATTCTGTAAAGTTCTCGTCTGCTAATAAAAGTGGGTTAAGACGCCATCTGCGAGATGAGTATGTGGGGCATAATAATTTTATCTCCAAGATCAGAGGGGCATGGTCAGAAATAACAATAGCGTCATACTTGCAGGATTTAATCGTAGGCAACATGGTTATCTACAAAAAAATAATCAATTCTTGAGCAGCAATGATACACTGGTGATTAGAAGGAATATGTTCTTGAATTTGGGTTTAGAAATCTCCAGGGGTCTGATAAGTTGTGGTCAGTTACAAACTGTGTAATTGTCTTTGCAGTGTTAGATGTCATCTCCCCTGTGGCAGGAAACCTATCCAGGTCTGGATTTAAAAAGCAATTAAAATCCCCAGCCATTATAATTTTATGAGTGTTCACATTGAGAATGGATGCAAATACATTTTGGATGAATTCCCTATCATCCATATTGGGTGCATAAACATTTATCAAAATCACTTTACAATTAAATAAATTACCCATAACAATCATGTATCTCCCTTCAGGATCAGATACAACATCTGATACTACAAATGAGACTGTTCTATGTATGAGAATTCCCACTCCTCTAGTTTTTTTTGTAAAGCTGGAATGGAACATTTGGCCTGTCCAGTCTTTTTGCAGCCGGAACTGATCCTTGGTTAATAAGTGGGTCTCCTGTAAAAATGCTATTTTAGTGTTTACACTTGTTTGTTGAGTGAATACTTCCTTTCTTTTTAATTCGTAATTCAGGCCTTTAACATTCCAGCTCACAAAGTTAACTGTCTCGTCTTGGAGACATTGATTCTGAATTTTTTGTGTCATTTTGTAGTCTTAACCAAAAGTGAGACAGCTTTGACCTTAATTTCCAATTTTCACAGGGGTTATTGCCATGCAGTCTATTACTATTACCTATTACATTGGTAATTATAATTATAAGGATTAAAAGGATAGATTAGAGATAGCTTGCTCCCAGCCTCAACCCAGCACCCCCGCCCCCCCCGCTTTGCGTCCCCACGTGAGGCTGAACCCCACTTCACAAAATCCCAGTTCACTGACATACCTAAAGACAGAGCTCGTTCAAAACAAAACAAGCCCCCAGCAGCGGTGTATGTGAATTAAAATAGAGATATCTATTGCCAATACAGTCTAAATACTATAAGCATGATAAAAAAAAAAAGAAAGAAAGAAAATCTTCAACATTCTTGAAATGTTAAGATAGTAAACCCAGGGAATGTTGTTAAACAGTCTCCTTTAGAATAGTAAAAATAAAAGTGTTACTAATTTAATTTCTTCCACACATACATACATAAACATGTACAATTGTAATTGAAATAAAAACAGATAGTGACCGAGAAGGGAAAAAGATCTATAAGTACGGTACCAGTGTCATTGCAAGCGGAACAGACAGCTGGTGATATCTTCTTTACGATGCCATGACAGGGTGTGACTCACAGTCTTATTTCAGGAAAGTGTCGGGATCAGCTTTCTTAACTCTTTATCTGCTTCCTTTCTACTGGTAAATATGTAATGTTTGCCTTGAATCTCCACTTTCAGTTTGGCAGGATACAAGAGGCTGTATCTGATATCGGCTTTTCGTAAGCGCTGTTTAATATTATAAAAAGAGGCACGCTTAGCAGCTGTTGAGGGTGAGAAGTCAGGGAAAATACGAATTAGCTTATTTTCAAATATAATCTCTTGTTTCTGTTTGAGAAGTGACATTACATTTAATTTAGATTGTAACTTCTCGAAGCACACAATAAAAGCCCTAGGCTTAGAATTGTTTGATCCCCGTATATGATAAGCTGCAGCTATCTCGGTGTCTGATTTAAAGTCTTCTCCAATTATTTTGGAGAATAGTTCAGCTACGAATTTCACTGGGTTTGGACTTTCGTGATTCTCAGGTAGACCTTCAATTCTAATATTATTCCTTCTGCATCCATCTTCCAGAGCAGCAAGTCTGTCTCCGAGTTTTTTGCATTCAGAATTCGCAGCTGTTGCTTTTCCATCAGCAGTGAATGCTAGATTTTCGGCTGTTTCAATTCGAGTCGTGAATGTCTGCTTAACATCCTCCAACTGATCGGCAAATATACTTAGTTTGGATACATTTTCCTGAATGTGCTCCTCAATTTTTTCCAGCATATATTTAAAGGCCGCCTCAAAGCAATTATATATGCATTTCTCCAAGTCTTTATTATCCTGCCGCAGCTCTTGCTGCTCCTGCCGCAGCTTCTTACTTGTCTTCTCACTTATGCTGTCATTTGTCTTGAGCATACTTTTTATTTCTTTCTTTATATCATTCTTTATCTCTTGCTTGAGCTCAGTAATCATCACCTTCAGTTCAGACAGATCATTTCTGCTTTCGTGCACCATAGGTGAAGCAACGGGCTCTATTGCAGCCGATGTTCCCAGCTCGCAAGGAGTAGGTGAAAGTGCGGACTGCAAGGCCTTTTCCAGTTTCAAGTGATCTTCTCCAATCAGCTAGTTATCGTGACCTGCATCACTTGCATATTCACTCCCATTTTCGCTCTCAACTGGAGACGATGCAGCAGACCATGGTCCAGAGGAGTCTGGGCTTTCGCCTGTCTGTTCCAGGTCAGTCCTTGATAGGCTGTACCTTGAACTTGAACTTGGACTTGCCTGTCTAGGCATGGATGTAGCTTTAGGTTTCTTTTCCGTTTCTTTCTGACCCCCTTTCTTTGCCTACCATGTTTATATATGCTTGCATATACTGTAATAGAACCCTTGGGTTGGATAAATACAGGATACCTTGGGAAAATAAGAAATAATAAGAAATAATAACACTGCTGCTAATGGAGCTTAGCTTCAGATGTCCATCTCCCGCAATGAACGAGACCAATATACTCGAATAAATACTTTTAAAGGGTTAGTTATAACTCAAAGTTATTTCTTCGCAATCGTTGCATATGTTAATTTGTCACTGAAAATTGTATTTTAAAGTTTGGCATTTTTTAATAAATTATAAAAATTTTCCACAGCTTACAATGGGAATGAAAGATTCATAGGCTGAGAAAAGCGCTATATAAATGTAATGAATTATTATTATTATTATTATTATAGGATAAAAAAAAATCTTTAAAGATTACAACAATAGGCCCACTTTGAAGAAGCAAGGGTTCTGATTTAAGTAAACATGTCTTCTGAGTTTATGGGGCATCCTAGAGATAACGTAAGGAAATTAGGTGTATTTACTTTATCACAGTTTGTTTGAACTATTTTTCTTGAGATACGAATACATTTTCTGTTTGTGCCACAAAGTAAGGTCCTTGGCAGTACATATTTTAGCAGAAAAAACAAAGACAAAAACAGTGCATTTAAGCTCAGAGCACAGTGAGTGGCGTTGTAGTGGAATGCCTCCAAAGTTTGATGACGTGATCGGCTGATTGTGCACTTGTGTGTGAATGCTTACAGTCCAGCGGATTACCTCTTTAACGCCCTGGGCAGTGTTATTAGGCACCTCTGTCCCCCGATAGTTTAAAGAGGAGAGCCTGAGTGGTAGATGGGCAGAGAATGAGATTGATTGGAAGGACAAGTATTGGAAGTGTAATGCCAAGGCAAAAGCTTGGGTGAACGGAAGAGAAGAGGAGGTTGTGCGTTCAGGCCCTTGTAGGGAGCCCTTGACAGCACACTGAGGGATGTCCCTGCTGACTTGTTTTGGTTGGAGTGGGGATTTGGATGGACCCTTCCAAGTATCTGCGGAGTGTTATGAGAGCTCATGGGAAGATGGAGGGCCGGCTAGGTGCATCTCAGCCAATGACGATGTGGGCAGGTGGGACAGCAGTCGGGAGAAGGTGCCCATAGCTGTTGGTGTTTCCGGAGCCTGGGAGGAGCCAATGGAGGTCGCTGGAGAAACTGAGAATGAGTTGTGAGGGACTTGCAGCGTATCCTAACCCATTGCCTTGGGATCTTTCACATTGGACATTTTAAAGTATGTAATGCTCATTTTATTTTAACCTCCACAAGAGCACTGATTTTTATAAGGAGTTTTTAATGGATATTTTATGTGCACTGCACTTTTTTATGTGGACTTTGACAGATGCATGCTCAAATCGCATGATTATTTTTTTTCCTAAACTGTTCCTACTGTTCACCCATTACGTTCTGTGTTGTTATTTTAAATAGCACACAGAGTTAGATTCACACCAAATGGCAGTGTAGTGAAAAGACCACAATAGTTTCATTGTCTTTTGTACAAATAACAATAAATCTGAGATGAACAATTACTTTTCATTATATTTTTAATGAAAGCCTTAGATTTTTGAACACATGCACATTGCATTTTCTAAGGTACATTGAGTGCATGCTCAATAAAAAAAAACTCAATAAATTAAAAAGACAGTGTATGTGATAGAGCAGACAAAAGCACCACAAACCAGTTATTGACTTCTTTTAAAAGCACACTGAGTCACTTCTGCTGTGGATATGTAAAACTCATGCAGACCCTGATGCTGTAAGGCAGGAATGACAGCTCTGCGCTAGTTGGAAAAGCCAGCATAAAAGTGAGCCTCGGGTGTGGCCCTGGCCTTAGGTCAGCTCAAGGGGCATATAGACTGCATCTGACCTCAGGTGAGCAGAGCAGCACGTCTGAGTGGGGAAAAAGAACAAAATATTTGGGATCACGTGTTGCTGCAGAACATTGGGGCATAAACATTTAATATTGTCAGTAATGGAGCTTGGCGATGACTTTCCAAGGTGAATCCACACTTCCTATCTGTAATATTTCACTGTTAAATATCATTTGTCATAAATTTGCCAAAGTATGAAATCTGACTAGGTCCATCTGTAATGATTCAGTGGATTCACTCTTATATATATGTGTATATTCTTATACACTAGCTATGCTCTGTAGACCAGGTATTATTTCAAAATATCATAGTAAATTTTACTTTATACTCATCTGAGCAAGAGCCATACACTTGACCAGGAGAGAAGCAGTTTGAGGAGAGATTTCTGGCTGCGAAATATAAACTCACTGGTACCTGCAGCTGTATGGACTGGAAGCAGTAATTTGATGTGATAAGAGGGATCTGTGATATAAATATACTGTAGATTATTCTTGTTTACAGTATATCTCCTTAAGGTTCTGGCTTCTTGATCTCAGCAGGTTACATCTTAAAATATGGCACAGAAACAAGGAAACTGTAGCCAGTTTGCAGTTGTGGCATACACTAGAGGTGTTACAGTAAGATTAAGACTTCAAATTGCCATAAATCAGCTCAGACACAGGAAGCAGAGGGTGATGGTGTGAGGAACCTTATCAGAATTGGCTGATGTTAAGAGTGGTATTCCACAGGGGTCAAGGCTAAGGTCGCTGTCATTTTTAATATATGTAAATGATTTGGATAGGAATAAAAGTAACAAGCTGGTTAAGTTTGCAGATGATAGCAAGATAAGTGGATTGTCAGATAATCTGGAATTCGGTAAATTATTACATATGGACTTGGATAGCATACAGGCTTGGGCAGATTTGTTGCAGATGAAATGTAATGTCAGTAAATGTAAAGTATTACACATAGGAAGTAAAAATGTTAGGTTTGAATACACAGTAGGAGGTCTGAAAATCAAAAGTATACCTTATGTAAAGGATTTAGGAGTCGCAGTGGACTCTACACTATCATGTGCTAAACAGTGTTCAGAAGCCCTTAAGAAGACTAACAGAATGTTAGGTTATATAGCATGATGTGTGGAGTACAAGTTCAAGGAGGTTTTACTCAAGTTTTATAACACACTGCTGAGGCCTCATCTAGAGTACTGTGTGCAGTTTTAGTCTTCATGCTGCAAAAAGACGACTAGGCTGATTCCAGGGCTACAGGGGATGAATTTTGAAAAAAGATTAAAAGAGCTGACCCATTTCAGTTTAAACAAAAGAAGATTAAGAGGAGACATGACTGAACTGTAGGTATTTAATTTCTATAATTTGTTTTTGTTTTCACAGTCATAGTCATTAAGTGAAGTAAGCAAATTCAATTATGCATTCAAAATTCCCACAATCCTTTGGATGTTGCACAGTGTGCTTATTTCTCAAATATATAGGTAATGACTCAAGTATGATGTAACACAAAAAAATACTGCTTATGAAAACATAGGCAATGCAATTTCCACATATAGTAGCTTTGCTTAGGCCCTGCATTCCTGCATAATGACATGCTGTGTTGTATTGTATTACTATTTGGCTGCTACCTGAGGATTAGTTACAGGTGGAGGAAGGGGATACCCACTAACACCCAGTAGCCGTCCAACAACACTCTTGCCATTTCTTTTTTTAATAAACACACTGTTGTCCTGGCTCAGGTGAAGGCATCATGGGTATGCCACAGTATCCATAAAAAGTCCTGTACAGTATCCATGCAAAATCAACTGTACATTTATTTGATATTTGGACTTCACTCTTCACACATTATACACTTCATGTCAAAATTTTGTCATTAGAACTATAACATGAAAAAAGTTTATGCTTAAGCTATGTGTTCAACATTTCTTGCCTTGCATTTTCTGTCATCCTAGATTTTCTCAGATCGTTGTAAACACGGAACACACATGAAATGCATGTGTTCCAAATAACAATATATTATTTAACCTATACAACTCCAGGCACCTCACACCCAGATAAACAGACTTGAGCTTTTTGTCCGACTTGAGCTGTGGCGGTGGGGGGAATGGGATAGCAGTATGTTTGCTGTTTATGCTGATCAACACATTTACAAAACAAAAGACGCTGATGGAGAGGTGAGAAGGAATTTAAGGTGGCCTGGGATTATGGCTTTTTTTGTAGGCTTCAGGGATTCTAAGTTTAATTCAGAGAACCTCTCTGGCAGGTGTAACGACGCACCAATAGGTTGAATATATGAATGGGTATTAGCTACAGTCCAATGATTTAATCTAAATAAGTGCTGGGTTAGGATTTCATTATTGCAGTCATACTCTCACTATCAAAAGGCTTCACATCCCCAGTTGTCGTTCTTCCCTTTTCTTTCTTCACACTTCTCTGCATAACCAATTGCAACACAGAAAAACCTGAGACTTCACAACTTTCGAAGAATATAGAAATATCAAGTATAAATTTGTAATTAATAGCTGTATAAATTATTTAAATGAACTTAACAGTTTTCCTTTAAATTATGTAATGCATCTTATCATGAAAATGACATAATCTCAAATATAAATCTTAGTATTCTAAATGTGTCCGGAGAGTTGAAATGATGTACACTTAGCCAAAAAAACAGGAAAGCCAATGCAAAAGTGTTCCTTAGAAAATCAGAGAAATACCATCTCATACATTTTCCTTTAATCATTCTGACAGTTTTCAAATGAAGAAAAAGTTATCTGAAATTGCTCTATGGATGTAATTATCCAAGTGTGGAACCCTAAAATTATATTTTAATTTACGTTGATGTGATAACTTATAGCATCTCCAGGTATAAAAGCACAGAAATGTAAAGTTGAAGATCATTTATCTTTAGTCTCTGCTTCAATTTTTGTAGCTGTAGCCCCAAAATGCAAGCATCATAAACAAGTCTTATCATTCATCCTGTCGCAAGAAACCTAGGGATACAATTAAAGTCTTATTTTTTATGTAGCGCATTCATTTGACAACAGCATTGACAGATTTTCTTTTAATGACATCCTGCAATTGCTTTTGGGTATTGCCACATCTGTAATTGCACAAAGCTCAGATGAAATATCTGATCAGCAGAATCTTCCTGAATGCATTGGCAAAGTTTATGACATTTCTGTTCAGGGGAAAACATGGAAAGAGTAGCAACAATGTATCAGTGTCAGCACTGGAAAAGTTAAAAGAACAATTCATTTTCATCTTGAGCTGAATGTATAGATAGCTTTTGACAGCATATGGTAATGATTTCAATGTGCAGAGAAGCAATGAGGCTCATTAGCACCCTGTGGGACTGAAGTTGCACATGATGAGCACTCAACATGCCTTTTAAGTATAAGACAGTGGGGTCCACAATAAAAGCTGGAGGAAAAGGAGGGCAAAATAAGAAGAAAAGGACTCTGCCAGCTGGCAATGAGTGTATGCAACACAGTGAGCAGTGCAGCAGATCATGATCAAGTTAAATAATAGAAGATGGTCTTAACTTGTGTAGCTCAATTTATTAGCATGGTTATGCTCGACTACATTGCAATCAAAGTCTTCTTTACTTAAAAATAAGGTTTCTCATTTTTAAGTAAATCCATTTGCATTTTTTAAGTTATGGTTGAAATTAAAAAGAACAAAATAACCTAAAGAATAACATTTCTTTGTTGAGAGTATTTTATTCAGGCAAAAGTAGTTCCATTTGAGGGTCACAGAAAGCCTTGGCCTATCTTGGCAGCAGTGTGTGAATGTCAGAAATCAATTCTACAAGGTGTGCAAGTCTAGCACAAGGTGCACCCACATAGACAAGCACACCCATATTTGTTTCACATCTGACTAATTTAGAGTTGATTACTTCTCTTACCCTTTGTTATGGGCAATGGGAAATACCTTAAAAGCAACAAATGTGAGCTGGGAATAAGTCACAGCCAGACCTCAGTAATGTAAGCACTGCTGATATTCTCAATTGTTGTCAGTTACTGCTACCTGCCAAAACACTTTTCGGCATCACTGAAAACCAAAACCACCACTAACACATGTGTGGGGCTCCTATTTATTGATTAATTCACTTTAAAGTCTTTGTCTTCTTCAGTAAAACACTCAAAAGGCTTAACACAGTAGGCACTCCCCTTCTTTGCCAGGGAACCATGTTTGGTCTGTTCAGTCTCACCTTATGATGAGGTATCTGCTGGCTGCTACATTATTTTGTAAGTAATATTTTTTTTACTTTTTTTGTAAAAATTATAGGTGTCCGAGTGATTTATAATAAACATTTTTTTTTAAATTTTCAGGGAACTACACTAAAGTTTTGATCTTTCAGGTTTTCTTGGTGTCCAAATAGTTCATTGAGCGTCCCAAATCCCTGTAATATTCCACACTTGGCATCTTGTTTTTTAATATAGTTCCACAGAAGAGACCATTGTGCAAATAGGGATTGCATACATACCAGTATTGGACACAGGCTTTCAGAATAGATGCCTTTGTGGCATTCCTTTCAATCCTCTATGAAATAAGGGCTGATTATATCTCTTTTTGTGCTTAACCTGTGGCCACAAGCATGGCCTTCATTTAATTTACAGTGGATTGTGATCTGAAAGATCCCTACCTTTCACCTTGGGTTTTTTGAATTCTATTTTAGTGCACTGACGATTGTGCGGCAAAGAGGAGCTTGGTTGCTGACTTACACCTAATGTTCTCAGAATATGTTTCTGGCCCCCATGACCCTGAAGTGGATTAAACTGGTTTGCAAAATGTATGTTAAAGCAATTAAAATGAACTGCTTCTTTTTTTGCTATTGGTCCACACAAACACACTAGAATATTCTACATTTCCTTACATTACAGCAAATTTTCAATAAAGACAGAGAAGGCAGGATAAATACCTGTATCACTGCCCTTGGAATGGCATGCAATGAAAGCACGCTGTTGAAGTCAGTCTGCTGTAGCAAACACACAGTTGAACTGAATTCATCTTTGTGTGACTAAGTTGCTTCCCATGAGTGCAGATTAAAGTCTTCTTTCCATGAAAAATCCCATAATTAGCTTATTTGGTATGTGACAAGTTACACAATAAAACAATTGTATTTACTGATCATTTTAAAATATATTTTTAATTGCTGTGCAAAAAAATGCTTTGTAAAACTACATCTTATGAAGTGCTATAGAAAATAAAGATTCATCTTGTAAAAGACCAGCTCAGCTACAGACAGACACCGATGTCCAAAAGCACACACTTTTTATTATTTTCTTCTGCACACACAAACCCCTCCATTGCTCACTGTCCTTTTACTCTCTTTTCTGTCTTTTTCTTCTGCCGCCTCCACTCCTCTCCTCACAAGCTCTGTATTCTTCCTCCTGACTCCGGCCCGACTAATGGCCCCTTTAATAACACCCCGGATGAGCTCCAGGTGCTTCGCAATGATTTTCCAGCAGCACTTCCTGGAGTGGCGGAACTGCCGCAGGAGCACCCGGAACCACTGGAACTTCTTTTGGCAGCATTTCCGGTTGTGGCGGAACTCCTACAGTCCAGGGTTCTATAATCCTCCGTGCCTTGGGCCCCAACAGGGCTGAGCCTCCAAGCTTTGATCCCATAGCCCCGATGCAGACCAGGGTGGCTGCCCTCTCATGGTTCAGGAGAGGTATTGTCCCTCTTCAGGGGCCTCATGTATAACGCTGTGTGTAGAACTCACACTATAACATGGCGTAAGCACAAAAGCGGAATTGTGCGTACGCACAGAAAAATCCAGATGCAGGAATCTGTGCGCACGCAAACTTTCATGTTCTTCCACTACATAAATCCCGATCAGCGTGAAAAGTAACACACGTGCACGCGCCTTCTGTCCCGCCCCAACTCCTCCCAGAATTACGCCTCTTTGAATATGCAAATCAATATAAATAGCCTTCTGAGAAAAGACAATGGGAAAAGCACAGGGGAAAATATAAGAATTTCAGCGAATACCAAGTGGAGACAAAGGAAAAACGTACTATTTGTTGGTTTAAACAGTGGTATAACCAACAAAAGGAAGTTGATTGAGTGACATAGTGTCGGAGAAACTCGAAAGATCGAGTTCACAAAGTCGCGCAGTGCCCGAAATAAAAAAGAAATCACATATCAAGGTCTGCGGTGGGTTGGCACCCTGCCCAGGATTGGTTCCCTGCCTTGTGCCCTGTGTTGGCTGGGATTGGCTCCAGCAGACCCCCGTGACCCTGTGTTCGGATTCAGCGGGTTGGATAATGGATGGATGGACATATCAAAGTCATCGTGAAAAGGCAAGTCGTAGCCCACCGTCTGCGTGTCATATGAAAGCTTATTAGGGTACAGACAAAAAAATAGGCACACAGTGGGAAAAAAGCACGAAATGTCAACTTTAATCTCGAAATTTCCACTTTAATCACGTAGTGTATTTTGCCATTAAAGTAGAACATCATAAACTTCATCTTAAAATCGTTTATTTTACTAGTTTCTCAAGTAGCACGTTAAATGCTTTGTTCTGTGTTTGATCTTCTATGTGCTCTATGTGTGTGAATCACTACGTGCTTCCGTTCTTTCTCTTTCTCCGACAGGACACAGAATCCATTACATTTGAGATATTACAGCTCTCTGAATAATTAAAATACTGAGATGTATATGTGATATCATTTTCATGATGTTAGGAATGAAAGCATGTTATTAAACATGGGAACACGGTGGTGCAGTGATTGTTCATATCTCACGCAAGAGGCTTGCTGCGCCATGTGCGACCTTCGATGAAATAATTTATTACAGAAGTATTGTCTCTTTCAAACGTACTAACATCCAATTCCTGTCCTTACTTTTCTTTCTCCAAAAACCCAATCGCCACACAATCAGCTCTGTAATAGACGTTAAGCCATTTGTAAGTTTAGAACGCCGATTCTTCAAAACTTTTAAGGAACATTGAAATATCTTCGTAGTACATGTTTAATTATTCTATTCGTCTATCCTTCCAGTGTCGCGTCAGCACCAGCAAGAATACAGCGCAAGGCAGGAGCTATCCGTGAACTAGCTATACGCTGCGGCACCGTGTCCTCACATGTTTAATTATTAACAATACAGATTATTTAAATGAAGTTAAAGTTTTATCTGTATACTATAAGCAACATATTTTGCTGCATTTCATCTTAAAATTGATATTGTCATCATACGCGCTTTATAAAGTAGCACAGGTTGTGCAATATTATAACTGTAGTGTAAGTGTACAGTGAGGTGATTGTACTTATAAGTACAAACAGTTCTACAAGGAGCACTTGATGGACTGATTGAGTGCGTTTATAGTTCTTGGGATGAAACTGTTTCTGAAACGCGAGGTCCGTACAGGAAAGGCTTTGACGCTTTTTGCCGTGGTTGAGGTAGTGTGTAATTGAAACTGTATATCGATAATTCTCTTTCCGATCAGCTGCTGCTGTGATTCACACTCAGATACAGTGATATAAATACTCCGAGTGGTGCAGTGAGAGTAATATGGAAAAAGATGATCCGCAGTGACAACCCTTAACGGGAGCAGCAAAAAGAAGAACAAGATGCAGTGAGCGTAACAACGCTAAAGCAGTTACGGTATTTGGAATACTATGGCTATTCCCTGGACCATTATATTACTACAGGTTAATTACAATCAGATGCATTACACTAATAAACAATATGCAGTTAATTTCAGTGTATTTATAAAGCCGCATCAGGAATGTGGAGCTAAGAAAGAAACGATGAGCACCCAGGAACAGTAGCACTGCTTTGACGCTGGGTGCCGCCAGTCTGCAAAACCGAGCGGAGAAATTGCGTACATCAAGGTATGAGTTACCGTGGAAATGTGCGTGGCTTTACGGCAAGTTTAGGTTTTATGCATCGTGATTTGAGCGTGGAAACGGGAGTACGCAACATTTCCAGCAGACCCCCGTAACCCTGTGTTCGGATTCAGCGGGTTGGAAAATGGATGGATGGAAATATCGATCTTTCTTTTGCTAGCTCACATTTTTGAAAGTTGTACTTTTCTCTTCCATGGATTGAAATTTTGTTTTTTCATTCTTTGATAAATAATGAAAATTTCATAGATAGATAGATAGATAGATAGATAGATAAATTTGAGTGTTGTTAGAGATGCATTCAAAATTTGACCATGAGTTATGTAAAATCTTATAAATGAATGTTTTTTTGTTTTGTTGGCTTATAAGAACTTATTTTATAAAATATGTTTGTACCTAAATTAAAGGGTACATATTATGATATTGCTGTCAATACTGATGAACTGAGTTGTGTGTTTGGCTAAGACAAACTAAAAAAATCCTAATTGTGCATTTATAGAAGGATCAACAGAGCTTCAGGCTACCGTAATGTTCTCCATTCCTAGCAACTCTGCAATGGTTACAACAAATGTGAAAATGAGTGGATGGAAAGATGGCATTATGTGAGAGCGGACTCTATAGCCATTATACATTACAAAAAGTTGGGGTGCCTCTTAAGGATAGAAACCCATCTATTGACTGGTAAATACGAGGTTGAGGTGTATTCTTTAGTACACTTCAGGCAGTGACTATTGCACTGGAGAAATTCTCATCTGGTCACACACAGACAGTCAGGAGCTGAAAATCAGGTATTTTTAAGTTGCAGTGGTGAACAGAGTTATGTTGAGATTATAGTTCTTCTAATTCTTGGTTGGAAGGGCCATAATATTGACAAAACAAATGCAACATTTTTTTCATACCAGATATACCCAATCCTGTTTCCCATTATTATAGTCACCATAAATATACCCAAACAGTCATACTCCTGGCAACATCAAAAAAATATTTAGATGCAAATATATGATCTCTCCTACTGGCTTTGGAATGAACTGTTTTCATGATTATGATTTTAGTACATTTGAAATATTAATAATTACTCTATTACTACATAGTATGAGCATTAAAAAGGCATTGTTTGCATGTGTGTTGTTTAGAGGTGCATTCAAAATATGGACCGTAGTTTGTATATCTGACAGTGAAACCTAATTTGGGCTCCATCCAAAAATCATTTAGACACTCTCAACCCTTTTCATACATTAAACATTTCTCACAGATTCAAAGTATCACTTGAAAGTGTTTTCTAATAACAATTTGAATTATTCAGCACACATGGAAACTTATTTTTAGAAAAACTATGAGGTGACTTATTTAATAATTTTGTTTTTTAGATAAAAGGCTATGTATCCAATTAAAGACTTCTAATGGAGAAACGGCTCTCCCCAAACAATATATTCAAAATAAGTAGATGCTAAAATATTTATAAATATGGTCAAACAGAAATTGTCCTATGGGGAAGAGTTTTATCGTGTTTCACTCTGGAGGCAAAACTGGAAAGATGTTAATTTCACTACTCAAGAAATTATTAATGCTGTGTAATCCAAATAAATCTGAACACTTCATTTTTACTTACAATGCTTCTTCTATTCTCAGAGATTGCAGTCAAGCTGATATGCTTTTTGATCTCAGTTGATGTCAATGTTGGTAAGCTAAGCTTTAAAAAATTTCGTTTCAGTGCTTAATGGTGCCTGAGGCACTGCACTATAGAAGCGATGTCAGATGGGAAAAGGCTGAAGTGCTTTTATCTGACATGTAAATTGTATATGTTTTTGAACTGGACAAGATTCAAACCTCGTGGTTCAGTATAGAAAACCTTATATTATTATCAAATTTCATTTTTCAGTTTTTATTATTTTAGATACCCCGTCAAGCATTAAAAGCTCAATGTGGTGGATCAGCCTTACTACATTCTAGTAAACCTCAGAAATATGTTTTCAGAATCACTATTGCTCTGGTTAAGCTGTGGTGAATACGTCTGAAATTAATATCATTCTGAGTAAAGTTCTAAACAGAGTTACCACCGTACAATAGTTTCCAAAAACAATGATAAATACCAAATGGATATGCTTCGGTTTAAAAAAAACAGATGTAAATACACAAGCCTTGAAGAAATAAATCATACAGAACATAAAGAAATCTTAATCTATCCCCTTCGGCTTAATATCCAGACTTTGTATAATTAGTCAAGTGGCTTGACTATTTGTCCACTACTTCATTGACACTCTGCTATTCAGCACTTTGTACTAACTCACTTATAAGGTTAGGAACAAAGGACAATGTCTAGAACATTAAAAACTCCATTGGCAGGTTCTTCATGGCAAATCCTATAGCCATTATACATTATATATAAGTTCCTTCTGTCAGCCATAGAATTTTCTATATCCTGGTAAGACATGACATAGACTCCTTCCACAACTTCAATACTGCTGTGAAAATAAAGACAAAATGTTTGTGGACCAAATTTAGATTTCCTGTTTACTGCCATTAAAGCAAAGATATGCAATACGAAAAAATTTGGATGTGAGCATCAGTAGGCTTTGCGCCCTAGGAACCAAGTTACATAAACTATTCTATAACATTTCAGTAATTATTTACCACTCTGATGCTGATCTTTCTGTTCATAAAATTGGTCATTATGATAGCAATTGACCAGAAGAATTCATAATTTATTGCAGAATTACGGTATTTGAGGGTTCTTCTAAAGTGCTGCTTTCTCTTGCACAATTTGGCTCAAAAACTAAATGGCACATCGTCATCTCATAACAGCACCTAAATGCTATAAGAACAGTCTGTCCTCCCCCAACCCTAAACTGGATTAGACAGAATGTAAAATGTTGTGCTATTTTCCATATATACATTAATGGATAAATTAATTTTCTCTACAGTTTCAAAAGTAGGGGTTCGTTCTATTCCTTTCTTTGTAGAATAAGCACAAACACAGTACTAAAAGTAAATATTCAATACAGGTACGGTAGGCAAATCCATAACAGGTACTGTAGGCAAACTTTTACAGGGATTTTAATCAGGCATGTAATGTTATTATTTTAGCACGTGGATGCAGATTCAGATTTTTATACCAAAAGTGAAATTATCAGTTGTGTTGGTTGGTCAGTACTTGAGTGACACAGGAATGTCACCTCTCACTCCCTCTTTGACTATCTAACTTTCCTTTTCTACCTATAATTTCTTTGTCTTTTCCATCTTCTATGTGTCCAATCCAGGATATTCCTTATGCAGACTTGATAGACAATATTTTGTTCTTCCAGTTTTCTGTTAGTAACCTTTATAAAACTATCAATACTAGTGCATACATTTAAATTAAAATAATAATCCTTATTTCAACTATTGAACCTTATCCTGATACTGGCAGATTTACCCAGCACTGCCTGCATTAGAATAAAGTGCAAGTGTGGTCACTAAGTAAATTCCCCAGCATTCAGCTTTATTATGAGACTTCTCAATTTTCCGTTGTACCTACTGGTGAACCATTTCTAAAGTGGCCATATACCATGGAGTCATTAGTAGTCTTATAATTTATCAACACACACATTGTTTAATATTAAACATATATTTGAGCAGGAGGGCTGATCGCACCCCTAGAGGATACTGAAGCTCCTCTAAAAAATGCTGAAAGACATACCTTCATATTGTTCCCTTACTTGCTGGGCTTACTTGCAGCTGCTCTGTCACGCGATATGCTTCCCGCGCGGTACTTCCCATATTTAAAAGTCTGAACAGCGCCTATTGGTTTTTGATTGATTGCTTTTCTCTCTCTCTTTCTCTCTCTCTCTGACATTCTCTGCTCCTGACGCGCACTCCTTTGAAGAGGGAGATATGTTTGCATTCTTTTAATTGTGAGACGAATCTGTCATCTCTGTCTTGTCATGGAGCATGTTTAAACTTTTGAAAAAGTGACAAATGTTCGTTTGCAGTGTTTGAATGAAGTTCCTGTCTCTACACCTCCTGTATTTCTGTGCAAATCTGTGACCCAAGCGTGACAATATATACACCAACTGCATGTAATGACCGAGGGAGAGAGCATTGGCAGGGCAATACCTTCCCCGGGACATTTGTGGGCAGCTCTGCTGGTCGGCTGTGGCACCATGGATTCCTGCAGGGTATGCTGGGAA
Organism: Erpetoichthys calabaricus; assembly: GCF_900747795.2. NCBI lineage: Eukaryota > Metazoa > Chordata > Cladistia > Polypteriformes > Polypteridae > Erpetoichthys > Erpetoichthys calabaricus. Next base: position 264,335,984 of record NC_041397.2, on the reverse strand, counting down.
TTGTAGTATGACACAGCCCTGTTGGGTCCCATGGGGGCCACCTGGGGGAGTTGCAGAGCCCTACATTGGACCCTCACCACATCTGGGAATGATTCCTGGTCTGATTAATGAGCCACTTGGAACACTCCCAGGGCCATCATAAAAGGATCCACCTCACTCTATTCAGAGAGCCAGAGTCGGGAGGAGGTGGATGAAGCTTGCCTGGAGGAGTGGAGGGGAAGGACAAAGAGAGGAAGAGAGAGAAGAGAGAAGATGTGCTCCGTGCTTTGTTACTGTGCTGTGGGGAGTAGAGAAAAGCACTCTCCAGCTGCAAATAATACGTGTGCTAGACTGGAACTTGTGTCTCCCTGTCTGTGTTGGGTTAGGGTGGCTGTATACACCCCGGTAGTCCACAAAATTATATATATTGTCATGCTTGGGTTACAAAATTGCACAGAAGACCAGAGGAAGTTGAAGAGACTGGAATTTTATTCAAACACTGCAAACAAACATCTTTTAAAAGGGTTTTCAAACGTGCTCCTTGAAAAGAGTTAACTCCTCTGCTTGTCATTTAAAGGCAACCAAGGACTTCTTCGGAGGAGGAGGAATACGAGCCAGGAGCAGGAGAGGTCTGAGAGAGAGAAAGAAGCAGATAATCAATTTAACAAACTGAAAGAAGCCTGTGCAGGCTTTTTGAGAAGGCGGAGCACTGTGCGAGAGGCATATTACATGACAGAGCCGGCCAGAAGGGAAAGGAGAAATGTGAAGGTAGTCTGTCTATGTTTCCTAGGGGTTTTCCCAGGGGCGTCTGTATCTTTTGGGGGTACGATTAGCTTCTCAGCTCACACCCCCTCCCTCAGCTTTATTCACGTTTTCGTGAATCAAGCGATTCTCCAGACCAGGTTCAAACAGACGTGACAGGACATCAGCATTAATGTGCTCAGAGCCAGGTCGATGCCTGACTTCAAAACTGTAAGGTTGTAATCCTAAGAACAACCTCATGAGACGGGAGTTTGTATCTTTTTGACGGTATAACCATTGAAGTGGAGCATGATCAGTTACTAATGTGAACTTTCGTCCCCATAAGTAATAGCGTAGTGCTTCTATAGCCCATTTAATCGCCAAACATTCTTTCTCAATAGTTGAATAATTGCGTTCTCTGGGGAGTAATTTCCTACTCAAGTATGTGATAGGGTGTTCTTCACCATCAAATACCTGGGAAAGGACCGCGCCGACTCCGAATACACTAGCATCTGTTTGTAGAATAAAATCTTTAGAGAAATCGGGATTTCGTAGCACTGGATAAGAAGACAAAGCTTTTTTTAAATCTGAAAAGGAACGTTCACAAGGTTCTGTCCATATAATAGGGTGGATTTTTCTTCCTTTAGTAAGCTCTGAGAGAGGAGCAGCCCTATTTGCGATGTCAGGGATGAATCTTCTGTAGTAACCAGCTAGTCCTAGAAAAGCGCGCACCTGTTTTTGCGTTTTAGGATGTGGATAAGCGAGCACCTCCTGTATTTTCCTTAGTTGTGGATGAAGTAAACCCCTGCCCATGGAGTAACCTAGATAATGAGTCTCAGACATACCTAGTTTACATTTCTTAGGGTTAGCAGTTAATCCAGCTTGTTTCAGGCTATCAAGTACAGCCTGGAGACGCTTTAAATGCGAATGTTAATCATTGCTGAAAATCACCACGTCATCAAGATACGCCCCAGAATATTCAGAATGTGGACGCAGTATCTGATCCATCATTCGCTGAAACGTTAATGGGGCCCCATGAAGACCAAACGGGAGTCTTGTAAATTCATAAAGTCCATCAGGAGTTGCAAATGCTGTTTTCTCACAACTGTTAGCCTCTAGAGGCACCTGCCAATAACCCTTTATGAGGTCTAGGGTGGAAATATAGGTCGCCTGACCCAGTTTTTCCAAGAGTTCGTCTACCCAGGGCATTGGGTAAGCATCGAATTTAGACACCTTATTCAAGCTCCTAAAATCAATACAAAAGTGAACCGAACCGTCCGGCTTGGGAACTAACACGACCGTCCTCCAAGTGTCCAACCTCCGACTGTCCGACGAAGAGATACCCAACAGTATGTTCAGCCTCCAAGAGCTACTCCAATCCCTCAACGGTATGTTCCGCCTCCACCACCACCGACTCCTGCACAAGTTGCTAGACAAGTTGTTCCTCTGCCTCCGCTTCCGGTAAATGCCAAGAATGTGCTGACGAAGATGGGTCCGTCTGATGACCAGGAGATGTTTCTTTTGGCTTTTGAACAAGTGGCGACTTTGTTAGGATGGGACAAACGTCATTGGGCTGTTATCGTCACCCCGTTCTTATCCGGTGATGCCCTTCTTTCATTATGAAATGTACCTGCCAAAAAGCTTGGCGATTATAGTTTTTTGAAGGATCAAATTGTTTTGCGGAAAGCCACGACCTTTTTGTCGAAAGGTTTTGCACTTTACAACTGGAGGCTGGATATGGACAGTTCCATCCGTGCACAAATACAAGATTTGATTCATAAAGTGCATTGCTGGTTTGAGGGAGATAAGATAGAGCGCATCGTGGAAAAGGTTGTTATGAACATAGTGCTGTTTGGAATACCTGCACCCATCCGGGATGAGTTTCTTCGTCACAACCTTGAATCACTGGATGCTATTTTCCAATGTTTAGAAGGCTCGCAGACCGCTTTGAGAACAAGCGGTGGCTTCGGTACTCCGTATCCTGTATTACAACCTATAAGGGATCGCTGAGATTATCCTCGTCAACTTGACCGTGGACCGGAACATCGTCAACCATCAGCAACTGATTATCGGATGTTGTCGGCTAGGCCTCCAGGGAACGCAGTTGGTGCAATCACAAATCAGATGCCTGCTTCTGGAGAAAGAGGTCGTGGTCGTGGACGTTGCCGACTCAGTGGCCGACCACTTCTGGTACCACTTGTCACGCTTGGGTTACAAAATTGCACAGAAGACCACAGGAAGTTGAAGAGACTGGAATTTTATTCAAACACTGCAAACAAACATTTATCTTTTAAAAGGGTTTTCAAACGTGCTCCTTGAAAAGAGTTAACGCCTCCGCTTGTCATTTTAAAGCAACCAAGGACTTCTTCTTTGGAGGAGGAATACGAGCCAGGAGCAGGAGAGGTCTGAGAGAGAGAAAGAAGCAGATAATCAATTTAACAAACTGAAAGAAGCCCGTGCAGGCTTTTTGAGAAGGCGGAGCACCGCGCGAGAGGCACATTACGCGACAGAGCCGGCCAGAAGGGAAAGGAGAAATGTCTATGTTTCCTAGGGGTTTCCTAGGGGTTTTCCCAGGGGCGTCTGTATCTTTTGGGGGTACGATTAGCTTCGCAGCTCACAATATATATATATATATATGTACAGTATATGTTTACATATGGTGGGCTGGCGTCCTGCCCGGGGTTTGTTTCCTGCCTTGCGCCCTGTGTTGGCTGGGATTGGTTCCAGCAGACCCCTGTGACCCTGTAGTTAGCATATAGCGGGTTGGATAATGGATGGATGGATGTTAACATATCAATGCAAATAAAGTGCAAATGTAAATTTTATTACTGGCTATCAAATGATGATGCATCTCTAGTTGAATATTGTTACATAGCTAAAACAATAGACTGGTTATCCAGTTTTTTTAAGTACTCCTACTCTATTCACTTAATTGACTGCTCTGTTAATTTGTAATGATTGGAAACATTTTAAACATTTTCTCAGCAATAATCCCATTCACTTCCTCACTTTTTCTTCCTGTTGTTGTTTTTTAATATGTGGAATTCATTTCTATGATGTAGTTTTTATTTTGAAATCATTATCTTACCTCAGCACCATTGTGTGACAGGTTTGTGCACTGTTCTTAAAGTCGTTTTGCCATAGTACAACCAGTGTGTGATATCACTGAGGTTGTGATATAAAGTTGAACTTCGCAGACTTCCTGGTTGTCCAAGTTTCTGAATAAACTGATCAAAACTTCTTGTGCAGTGATGTGTGTATAGTGATTCTAAAGCTGCAAATTGTGTGAGTGTACTACGGTTTCTGATTCTTGAGTTGCATTTTGGGCTTGGTAGTTTGGTTTTCTTTAACTTTGTTAATGATGCCTCAAACATTTTTTGATTTTTGGTCAGAACATGTTTACAGTATATACAGAGGTATATCATAATACAGAGGCTATTGTATGTAGCAAATTTATATCATTGGGAAAACAAGACTGTGTGATAATAAGCAACAGTGAGGAAAAGAAGTGCTGGACACTGAAGGGTTGAAAAAACATTATCTAATCTTATGAATAATGTTAAATAATTCTAATGGACTAACCAGGATCTTGCAAAAGAACTCCTAGTGTAATCTCATCGGGGTACATTAAAACCAGTAATGGTGCAGTTCCGAAAGTCTGCTACACTTGATCACCCCAGCAACACTAAACTGAATTAAACTTGATGAATGGACATTGGGTCACTCGATAAACATAGAATCACATTTAAATAACAAAGAGCATCTGAACATCATTGATGACGAGGTGCATAATGTACCAAAATTTGCTTGGTGAATAACATGTTCCTACAGATGTTTGCATGTAGAGATCAGTAGTCACTGTATCTCGACCTGTTGATTTTTTGCCACTTGTTTATTGTTTTTGAAATACTGAATATAAGAGAAAGAAAACAAGTCTTCAAATGCTGTCAGCATATCACTTGATGTGTTGCCAATATGGTAATGTATTCAATAAGAATAACTAAAATATTCTATAGAACAGATGTAACAAGCTGCAGAGACTTTAAACAACTTTCCTTTTAGATAAAGCAGAAGAGTCATCAAGGACATTAGCAATGTTGTTGTACTCCTTACATTTTTTATATTTCACCATATTAAAAGGACAAACCAAACTTGAAGTTAAAACAAAACTCCATTCAAAGCCCATGCTCTTTTTCCCAAGGGTTTTCCACATTACAATACAGTCTATATTCCTCAAAACAAACTTTGTTTCAAGATTGACAAAATTCAAAACTACTAATATGTTTTTTTTTTGGATTATTTGAATGCAGAGTTTCTCATGAAGGTCTTTACATACTTTGATCTAAGCTTTGCAATGCAGTGCCATCTTTTGTAGCCCAACCTGTCAGTGTCTCTTATCATGCCACACTGATCAGCAATGCACCGCATCTGAAACAACAAAATGACACCAACCAGAGTAAAACACAGAAAAACAGAAACAGTAAAAAGTAGTACTTTGCATATCAGACAGGGCAAAATGTCACAAAATTAATACAACCGGTTTCCATATGTACTGCAGACTGCAAAGCAAGGTGGTAGAAACTGCTTACTGAAAAAACTGTCATGGTGCCTAATGAAAAAAATTTTTTAAAAACCCAGCCAAAGCTCAGAGAAGACTTGACTAGCATTTGCAGAATGCATGTGAGATGTTGTAAACAAACTTTTTTTAACATAAAGCACAGTGGTGGAAGCATCATACTGTGGGTTTACTCTAAATCAGCGACTAGGAAACTTGTATAGAAAATGTAGAAGTAGAAAAAGTTGGATAAAAAAACAAAAAAGCAATGTTCTACAGTGAGCCATTTCATTCTTAGGCCTCATTCTAATTGAGAATATGTGGCAGGAGTTCGCAAACTATGGACCAGGGCACCAAAAGCCCTGAGCACAGATACACAGTGTATGGTTATGAGGACAACTTAATCCAGCTATTATGAATTTTTATGTAAACTAGCCCCCTGCTCGCTTTGCTGGCTAAGCCCCCCAGCCTGCGCTATGCGCCAGCCACTTCGCGTCTCTGCCGCTGGCGTATGTGGATTTCACCTTCACCAAACAACAAATCTTTTAATTCTCATGGATACGCCTCTTCATTGGGAAGAAACACTACTTTTCCCTGATGACAACATGAATTAGACAATCTACAAGTCTCTGACTTAAAGTTTAAATTCAAACAATATATTCGATCGCTTTTGGCCGAAGAAGAAGAAGTGGGTGAAGACGTGTCCAGAGGCAGGAGGAGAGGAGGAAAGTAAAGAGAGTGGACCTGAGGGTAGGAACTTTGAATGCTGGCGGTATGACTGGTAAGGGGAGAGAGTTAGTAGATATGATGGAGAGAAGGAAGTTTGATACATTGTGTGTGCAAGAGACTAAATGGAAGGGGAGTAAGGCCAGGTGGATTGGAGGTGGATTCAAATTGTTCTATCGTGGTGTGGATGGGAGGAGAAATGGGGTAGGAGTTATTCTGAAGGAACAGTATGTCAAGAGTGTTTTGGAGGTGAAAAGAGTTTCAGGCAGAGTAATGATTATGAAGCTGGAAATTGGAGGTGTGATGATGAATGTTGTTAGTGCATATGCACTACAAGTTGGGTGTGCAATGGGTGAGAAAGAAGATTTTTGGAGTGAGTTGGATGAAGTGATGAACAGTGTACCCAAGGGACAGAAAGTGGTGATTGGAGCGGATTTCAATGGGCATGTTAGTGAAGGGAACAGATGAGACGAGGAGGTGATGGGTAGGTATGGTGTCAAGGAGAGGAATGAAGAAGGTCAGAGGATAGTGGATTTTGCCAAAAGGATGGACATGAATGTGATGAATATGTATTTTAAGAAGAGTGAGGAACATAGGGTTACATACAAGAGTGAAGGAAGATGCACACAGGTAGATTACATCCTATGCAGAAGAGTTGATCTGAAGGAGATTGAAGACTGCAAAGTGGTGGCAGGGGAAATTGTAGTTAAGTAGCATAGGATGCTGGTCTGTAGGATGATGTTGGAGATCAAGAAGAGGAAGAGAGTGAGGACAGAGCCAAGGATCAAATGGTGGAAGTTGAAAAAGGAAGACTGCAAGGTTGAGTTTAGGGAGGAGGTGAGACAGGCACTGGGTGGCAGTGAAGAGTTACCAGACAGCTGGGAAACTACAGCAGATGTAGTAAGGGTGACAGCAAGAAGGGTGCTTGGCGTGACATCTGGAAAGAGGAAGGAGGAAAAGGAAACCTGTTGGTGGAATGAGGAAATACAGGAGAGTATACAGAGGAAGAGGATGGCAAAGAAGAAGTGGGATAGTCAGAGAGATGCATAAAGTAGACAAGAGTACAAGGAGATAAGGCGCAAGGTGAAGAGAGAGGTGGTGAAGGCTAAGGAAAAGGCGTATGATAAGTTGTATGAGAGGTTGGACACTAAGGAGAGAGAATAGGACCTGTACCGATTGGCTAGACAGAGGGACCAAGCTGTGAAAGATGTGCAGCAGGTTAGGGTGATAAAGGATAAAGATGGAAACGTACTCACAAGTGAGGAGAGTGTGTTGAGCAGATGGAAAGAGTACTTTGAGAGGCTGATGAATGAAGAGAATGAGAGAGAGAAGAGGTTGGATGATGTGGAGACAGTGAATCAGGAAGTGCAATGGATTAGCAAGGAGGAAGTAAGGACAGCTATAAAGAGGATAAAAAATGGAAAGTTGGTCCAGATGACATACCTGTGGAAGCATGCAGGTGTTTAGGAGAGATGGCAGTGAAGTTTTTATCAAGATTGTTAATTGGAATCTTGGAAAGTGAGAGGATGCATGAGGAGTGGAGAAAAAGTGTACTGGTGCCGATATTTAAGAATAAGGGGAATGTGCAGGACTGCAGTAACTACAGAGGAATAAAATTGATGAGCCACAGCATAAAGTTATGGGAAAGAGTAGTGGAAGCTAGGTTAAGAAATGAGGTGATGATTAGTGAGCAGGAGTATGGTTTCATGCTAAGAAAGACCACCACAGATGCAATGTTTGCTCTGAGGATGTTGATTGAGAAGTTTAGAGAAGGCCAGAAGGAGTTGCATTGCGTCTTTGTGGACCTGGAGAAAGCATATGACAGGGTGCCTCGAGAGGAGCTGTGGTATTGTATGAGGAAGTCGGGAGTGGCAAAGAAGTACGTAAGAGTTGTACAGGATATGTATGAGGGAAGTGTGACAGTGGTGAGGTCTGCGGTAGGAGCGATGGATGCATTCAACGTGGATGTGGGATTACATCAGGGATCAGCTCTGAGCCCTTTCTTATTTGCAATGGTGATGGACAGGTTGACAGACGAGATTAGACAGAAATCTCCGTGGACTATGATGTTTGCTGATGACATTGTGATCTGTAGCGATAGTAGGGAGCAAGTTGAGGAGACCCTGGAGAGGTGGGGATATGCTCCAGAGAGGAGAGGAATGAAGGTCAGTAGGAACAAGACAGAATACATGTGTGTAAATGAGAGGGAGGTCAGTGGAAGGATGAGGATTCAAGGAGTAGAGCTGGCGAAGGTGGATGAGTTTAAATACTTGGGATCAAGAGTACAGAGTAATGGGGATTGTGGAAGAGAGGTGAAAAGGAGAGTGCAGGCAGGGTGCAATGGGTGGAGAAGAGTGTCAGGAGTAATTTGTGACAGACGGGTATCAGCAAGAGTGAAAGAGACGGTCTAAAGGACGGTAGTGAGACCAGCTATGTTACATGGGTTGGAGATGGTGGCACTGACCAAAAATCAGGAGACAGAGCTGGAGGTAGCAGAGTTAAAGATGCTAAGATTTGCACTGGGTGTGACGAGGATGGATAGGATTTGAAATGAGTACATTAGAGGGTCAGCTCAAGTAGGACGGTTGGGAGACAAAGTCAGAGAGGCGAGATTGCGTTGGTTTGGACATGTGCAGAGGAGAGATGCTGGGTATATTGGAAGAAGGATGCTAAGGATAGAGCTGCCAGGGAAGAGGAAAAGAGGAAGGCCTAAGCGAAGGTTTACGGATGTGGTGAGAGAGGACATGCAGGTGATGGGTTCAACAGAGCAAGATGCAGATGACAGAAAGATATGGAAGAAGATGATTCGCTGTGGCAACCCCTAACGGGAGCAGCCAAAAGAAGAAGAAGATATTCGATCTCTTTTCACTGTTCCGTTATTTCACCGAGTAATAATTTCCGTTTGTGTGTGCTAATGCGATCTTTACTATCATTTTTTAAGACTTTCGGATTTTAGTACTTTCATTATCTCTAACCTGCTCTGCATGTGTATCATGCCAACATTTTTGAATTCTTTATGATGTTCTACTTTGTCATCTACTCTTTGTCTTTTATTTCCGACCCCGGGCATGGTTAAATCTCTTGTCACAAAGTCTCGTCTTGCAGGACATTAAAGTGTCTCTCTTCAAAAGATCATGTCTCATCCCATGCTAAAAAGTCTCATCTTGTTCCAGGATTTTTCTGTTATAATAGAGAGATATAGGATGACATTAACTTATTATTGTACATGTAGTTTGTGATAGTTTTGCCAGTATTTCATCCCTGGCTTTAATCTTCTTAATCTTTGTTTATTTAGATGTTTTTTGTGCATTACTTTAATAGATTTTTAATGAAAGAACCACACCATTCTGGTTTCTAAGCTCACTTAATCCTGAGCAGAGGAGCAGAAGGCTAGAGCCTATCCCAGCAAGCATAGTGCACAAGGCAAGACCAATCTCTGGACAGGGTGCTAGGGTCATCACAGGGTGAACACACACACATGCACACACGCACACACCCCAACATGTTTATGATGATTTCTTTCTTTTGGTGTTTACTTTTTAAAGTAATTATACTTTAGTAATGTTTATTAATGTGGATGTCTGCCCCTTTTTCTGTATGTGGAGCCTAAAGGGGCACCCTGATTAAGTTCCTGTGCTTTGTACATGGCGGAGTGGTGGCTCTGAGGTTAGGGGTCTGCACTGACAATCAGAAGGTTGCAGGTTCAAATTCCATAAATGCCAGAAGTGATTCCACTCTGTTAGGCCCTTGAGTAAGGCCCTTAACCTGTAATTGCTCCATCCTGGGTATGACATTAACCTTAATCCAGCCCTGCAGGCAGGTTCTCCAGTTTGCAGGGAGAACTTGGGGGTTGGTGGCAGGACTGACACTCCAGACACTGTAAAAAAACTTACGCTGTTCAATTCCATTCGAAGTGTGACCTGCTGCACGGCTGTGCTTGGTAGATAGTGATCCTGAGGTAGTTTGTTGTGTGGTGGGAGCAGCAATGTGCTGGTTTAATGACATCCTGCCGCGGTCACTCATGGCTTCTGGTAGAGCTAGAGGAAATAATAATCGTAGCAAGGTTTCTGTAATTGAACCTGCAGAAGAGCCTCAAGAGATGAGAGTTGAGGGCTGGTGTGTCTGCCCAACCCTGTCTGCCGCCCTTCACTCCTCCCCTCAAGCTGGCATCCTGTCCAAACCTAACTCCATTTTTCTCATTGCTTCAGTATCTGAGTTTCCATATATCTCAGGGCTTTTCAAGAAGATAGCCCACACAGATAATTAGAACTGCAGATTACCTGCATTGTGAAGCTCCAGAAATAATGCTGGGAAACACAGAATTGTGAACTTGGACAGCAGCAGAAAATAATACACAAAAAAACTGTCAGACAAATTTATGAGAATCTGATATGTACACAAATCTCATAAAGCACTGAAGCTGTCATAACAAACAGAAATATGTACATAGAAAAATAACATCTTGTTAGAAAGAGATAAGAATGTATTTTGTCATAAAAGCAAGCACAATACTAGAAAACAGACTAAGCACAAGAAATGTGAAAGAAGTGCAGAGCAGCTGCGAAAATGACCAAAAGCAACAATGTGACAAGATTTAGGGAAGTGGTAACAGTTTACTTCAGATGTGTAAGAAAAAGTAGATAGTGCACTGCATGAACTGTTGCTAAGCAATGAAAAACTGCAGCAGGGGCACAAGTGGCACAGAGCATTACAGACAGGCACCTTGCTACTTCAACCTGAAGCAGTTCAGATCTCTAATGTCAACAAACATCCTGTCATCGGGTATTTCAAGTTTTGAGATTTTTTTTCCATTTGTTAAATATTGATGTTTTCCATTCTATAGCTTTCATTTGGTAATTTTTCAAACCATTAACACATGGAATTTTTTGGGAAGCAAGCTCAATTTTACATGCAATGTTTTTAGGAGGAACAATAATAACTTCTGGGTGCGCAATGATTTTCCCTGTGCATTTCAGACACTTACTTATGACACACATTGGCAAAATATAATAAAGAAAGAAAGAAAGAAAGAAAGAAAGAAAGAAAGAAAGAAAGAGTACTGCCTGATGAATTCATAATAAGAAAAAGCCCACCAGCTGCTTCTTTTCTTCTGTCTCCAACTTAAAAGCACATATCTGCGTGAAGCTCCCATTAGTGAGAGCTAAAAGAAGTAATGCAGTGAAAAGAAAATCCTGCTGAGGTAAGGGTCTCAGCAGCTGCATAGCAGCAGCAATTCGTCTTGAAAATTTTTGGATTTCACTTTTACTAATCTGATGAATTAATACTCTTTCAATCATTTTAATCATATGCACATAATAATCTATAAAAACTATACATAAACAAATCTTACTTTTTATATTCTAAAAAATATGCCTTTATTGATAATAGTTCCAGCAGGGGTGATATTTTACCCAAGGTCAAATGGTATAGGACAACTTTTTCTGTGTTTAAAAGACTATATTTGAACAGACAGTGAAGGAGTTTGGGAAGTGTTTCCATAAAATACAGATGGATTGTGATTTTTTTCTAAACAGACTTAGCTGCCATGAAAGTAAAGTAATGTAATTAATTCTGCTAAGTGATCTTAGTTAACATTGTGAGAGTGGGGTTAACATGAAGTCAGGTGATTTTGTTATCTTTCTTAACCCTTACAGTAGCATTAAAAAGAGAGGCTAGTTGAGTGACCTTATTGTCCTTATAGTAAGTGTTAGCACTGTCTTACCCAACGATCTCCTTATGAATAAGGAAAGGCGCCACAATGAAGAGAAACAGGAGTCAAAGTGAAACAGAAAAACAAGCAAAAGACGCAGGAGCACAAAAAAAGAAAGAAGCTCAAAATATAATGCACATAGTGTGCCCACAGAGAGGGCAATTTTGATATATCTTCTTCTTCTTCTTCTTCTTTCGGCTGCTCCCGTTAGGGGTCGCAACAGCGGATCATCTTCTTCCATATCTTTCTGTCCTCTGCATCTTGTTCTGTTACACCCAACACCTGCATGTTCTCTCTCACCACATCCATAAACCTTCTCTTAGGCCTTCATCTTTTTCTCTTCCCTGGAAGTTTTATCCTTAGAATCCTTTTCCCAATATACCCAGCATCTCTCCTCTGAACATGTTCAAAAACAACGCAATCTCGCCTCTCTGACTTTGTCTCCCAACAGTCCACCCTGAGCTGACCCTCTAATGTACTCATTTCTAATCCTATCCGTCCTTGTCACACCCAATGCAAATCTTAGCATCTTTAACTCTGCTACCTCCAGTTCTGTCTCCTGCTTTCTGGTCAGTGCAGCCCTCTCCAACCCATAAAACATAGCTGGTCTCACTACCGTCCTGTAGACCTTCCCTGAAATCCGTCTGTCACAAATCACTTCTGACACTCTTCTCCACCCATTCCACCCTGTCTGCACTCTCTTTTTCACCTCTCTTCCACAATCCCCATTATTCTGTACTGTTGATCCCAAGTATTTAAACTCATCCACCTTCGGCAACTCTACTCCTTGTATACTCAACATTCGACCGACCTCCCTCACATTTACACACATGTATTCTGTCGTGTTCCTACTGACCTTCATTCCTCTCCTCTCTAGACCATATCTCCACCCTCAGAGCAAACATCACATATGTGGTGCTCTTTCTTGGCATGAAACCATACAGCTACTCACTAATCATCACCTCACTTCTTAACCCAGCTTCCAATACTCTTTTCCATAACTTCAGGCTGTGGCTCATCAATTTTATCCCCCTGTAGATACTGCAGTCCTGCACATCCCCCTTATTCTTAAATATCGGCACCAGTACACCTCTTCTCCACTCCTCAGGCACTCCTCTCACTTTCCAAGATTCAATCTGGTTAAAATTTCCACTGCCATCTCTCCTAAACACCTCCATGCTTCCACAGGTATGTCATCTGGACCAACGGCTTTTCCATTCTTCATCCTCTTCATAGCTTATCCTTACTTCCTCCTTGCTAATCCGTTGCACTTCCTGATTCACTATCTCCACATCATCCAACCTCTTCTCTCTCTGGTTCTCTTTATTCATCAGCCTCTCCAAGTACTCTTTCCATCTTCTCAACACACTCTCCTCGCTTGTGAGTACATTTCCATCTTTATCCTTTATCACCCTAACCTGCTGCACATCTTTTCCTAGCTCGGTCTGTCTGTCTAGCTAATCGGTACAGGTCCTTTTCCCCTCCTTAGTGTCCAACCTCTCATACAACTCATCATACGCCTTTTCTTTAGCCTTCGCCACCTTTCTTTTCACCTTGTGCCTTATCTCCTTGTACTCTTATCTACTTTCTGCATCTCTCTGACTATCCCACTTCTTCGCCATCCTCTTCCTCTCTATACTCTCCTGTATTTCCCCATTCCACCACCAGGTTTCCTTTTCCTCTTTCCTCTGTCCAGATGTCACTCCAAGCACCCTTCTTGCTGTCACCCTTACTAGATCTGCTGCAGTTTCCCAACTGTCTGGTAATTCTTAACTATCACCCAGTGCCTGTCTCACCTTCTCCCTAAACTCAACCTTGCAGACTTCCTTTGTCAAATTCCACCATTTGATCCTTGGCTCTGCCCTCAATCTCTTCCTCTTCTTGATCTCCAACGTCATCCTAACAACATTCATAATCACACCTTCAATTTCCAGCTTCATAATCATTACTCTGTTTTGATATATCAAATGTCTAATAGACAAGATTCTGTTATCTAAAGAAATCATAAAAGCTGATAATTACTATATATTTTCAAGCTTATTTAATGAGGAAAGCACCCATGATCAGGGCACATGTATGCTCACTCTCTAAGCACATTCACACATTGTCACAACAATACCACCACCTTTGCATTTCTGGGCACTGGGTACTGTAAACCAGATGAAATGGGAGAAAGAAAAAAATACAAAAACAATTATGTTACAAAAAAATGATACAAAAACATTTATGAGCATGATGACTGTTGAATGAGCCATTTCCGAGATCAAGGGCCAAACTGTGGCATGCCAGTCTTCATCACAATAAAATATTCAGAAGAACAGAAAAATGGAGCCAAGTTTACAAACTGGAGAGACTGGCTTAATCTACAAAAGAATATATTTTTGCCAAGAGTAAGATAAGCCTCTTCATCAGTGTGAAGGGGTAGACGTTTAAGCCTGTAACCTTGAAGGAAGTTGGAACCATCCCTAAGATTTTTTCCATTTCCATGCTCAATGCTGTAGCATTCCATAACATTTCCCCTTATTGCCCAGACTTTTTCCTGTTTTTCTCTAATAAAATTTAAGTCTCTCTTTACTACTCTTGGCCCTTTACTTACAGTATGCCCTTCAGGGGAGGGATGGTGCTTTGTTTTATATATTCCCAAAAATTCTTTAATGTTAAATCCTTGTCTAATAAAATTGTATTACAAAAAATGATGTAAGCATAAAAATAAGTATTTCCCTCCTTTGACATAATATACTGCAAGAAGAAAGAAAATAGCTACATCCCAGAAATACAAAATTTTGTTTGCAGCTAAATTAACATCTCTAAATGTTCTTCAAAAGAAGTCATGCTTTACAAATTCTTACAATTTTTTTTTAGATTTTCAAAAGGGCCATATTTATTTGTCTAGCACCATCTCTGGATAACTGACAAACCATAATTCTATTTTTCCTGTGGATAATTTAAAATTACATTTCTGTACATATAGAAGGAGATGTTTTAAATGAGTTGTTGTCCACAAGGAATCTTGTCCAGATGGAGTTTCAGGATGTTTTATTAGCTGATGTCTTCAGTGACAAGACAGAGAATCTATTGTTTCAGCAGAACAACAATTATTCCTGTGTCTAAGAAAACAAAAGTGGGCTATCTGAATGACTAAAGGCCGGTGGCACTCACTCCAGTCATTATGAAGTGATTTAAGAGGCCAGTGCTGAGACACATCAAACTGAATATTTCAATAAGTCATGGTCATCTCCAGTGGGCAAATCCTCAGAATCAGTCCACAGAGGATACCATATCCCTTGCACGTTACACCATCCAGACATCCTGGATAATAACTATTATACTAAAGTCATTTTTATAGACTACAGCTCAGCATTTAACACTATTGAAACCAGGAAAGCAGACCACCAGATTCCTCAATTTGGAAATTAGCACCACTTTCTGCAACTGGATTTTGGACTTCCTAACCTACAGACCTCAGTTTACTCTGATTCGTAGTATCACATCCTCCTGGCTGATGTTCAACCCAGGCAGTATGAGGAGCGTCCTTCAGCATCTCTTATTCACCTCTGACTGTGTGGCTAGACACAGTTCCATCTCTATTTTTAAATCAACATCATAGGCCTGATCACCAACAATAACAAGAGAGATGATAAAGAAGAGATCTTACCTGGTGACTCAGTGATGCCAGAACAACAACCAGAGGGGATACTATTGCAAGAATCAGTAGCTATAAATTTCTTGGAATGACTACCACTGACAAATTGAAGTGGGCACACCATTTCATCTCTTGTCAAAAGGGCTCACCAACCCTTCTATTCCACAGACCTCTGAGACAGCTTGGATTTCATTATCTGTTTTCATGAACTCCGACAGGTGCACAGTAGAGTCAATCCTCACTGGCTGCATCACATCCTTTTACAGCACTTGCTTGGCTTATTATTGTAAAGCATTGTAGAAGGGTAACAAAGGCAGCACAGAATTTTACCAGGAACCAAGAGCCATCTAGTTAGGACATATATAATGCTCACTGAAAGAACTGTTAGACCTCATTGAATGATTTCCTTCAACCCTGTATCTTCAATTACTTTTTAGAGATCTTCAGTATGATATGATCCATTGTACAACGGCAGTTAATGCCACAAATTTTGTTTGTTATGGATATAAGTTGTCATAGAAGACAAGGGTTAGCTGCCATCCCTATCGGGATGCCTTGGTAATATAAATGTGGGAGGACCCCCTCCACCCAGGGCCATGTGCTTCCCCAATCCAACAGGTGACAGC
The DNA here is from genome assembly GCF_900747795.2 of Erpetoichthys calabaricus. Taxonomy (NCBI): domain Eukaryota; kingdom Metazoa; phylum Chordata; class Cladistia; order Polypteriformes; family Polypteridae; genus Erpetoichthys; species Erpetoichthys calabaricus. The sequence continues at coordinate 264,320,004 of NC_041397.2, read as the reverse complement.
AGCGTGGGTCTCCAATGTACATACAGTACCCACAGGGCTTCATGGGATTTGGAGTTCCAATGGGCAGCCCTGCTGAGTCTCATGGGAGCCACCACAGGCAGCTGTGGGGAGGATGGCTTCCTCCTATTGCAAAGTTTCCACCTGACCCTGAAGTACTTCCTGGATGCAATGTGGTAGCACCAGAAATACTCCTGGGTCCGGTATAAAGGAAGCCACTCCACCTCACTCAGCGAGTCAGAGTCAGGGTGAAGAGGACGAAGCTCACTGAGGAGAGAGAGAGAGAAGGAAAGAAGAGGGAAAAAGAGAAGAGAAGGGTTTATTGTATTTAATGGAGAAACCTGTACTATAGAGGTATTTGTACAATAAATCATTTGTTTGCATAGGAGCTTGTGTTTGCTCTGGTCACAGAGTAAGGTTGTATTGTAGTCTACTGCTTAATGTTAGTGTTTTTAACAGCCACCACTGTTTATAAACCACCATTAATGGAATTGCTTAAATTAGGGGTTCTTGAACTCTAAGTGACCAAAATTTTCCCAAAATGTTGTAGCATCTGGTCAGAGACCCCACTGATGTAAAGCCAAACTTTGGATCTCAATTTCTGCTAACAGGAGTCACACTGCATGACTTTGCATAATAGTAGACCTATTAATTAAAGCAAATGTTTAACAACATCAGACTGTTGACATATATGTGATTAAATGTCACGAGGTATCCCTCGGCTAGGGTTTTCCACTTTTACCTTGCACACCACCTCCAAGAATTGAAATATTTTAAAATATGCCCATTTTCATTTAGTCTTTAGTGTTAAGTACTGAGCTCTTATTAGGCACAACTAAAACTGAAATTTCTTAACTTTCACCCCTCCATATTTTACTTGGGGATTTCAACAAGGGATTACATAGAGTTTTTTGTATGGTTGCGTGTGTCTTTTAGTTTTTCTAATGCTTTTTAAATGAATCGTTTTTTTAATGTGAGAACAGTAGCACGGTTTGATTAGAAATAAAAATTAGCGTAAAATTTCCATTTTTTAATTTACAAAAATTATACAGTTACATATTAATCCAAATTAAAATAAGCAGTATTACCTGGCTTCGCTTGGGAAATTTAGTAATAGAAAGGGCCTCAATTATAATGCTGTCAGTTAATTGGATGTATGAAAAGTACTATTTAATTAAGTACTTTTGTATATACAATATTTGTATTTTTTATTGGCATATTATTGACAGCTAGTGTGGTATAGTGGTTAAGGCTTTGAAGTTCAGACTTCAAACCCTGAGGCGGTGGGTACAGATTACACTACTGACACCGTGTGACCATGAGTATGCCCCTAGACCTGCCTGTGGTCAAATTTTAAAATCAAAAGAAATGTAAGTAAATGTTACAAATGTTGTAAGTTGTGTTGGTTAAAGATGTCAGTCAAGTAACATTATTCGGTCACTGGAGGTACGTACAATTGAACATGCTCTATATATTGTTTATGATATACATCTCAGTAAAAAATATTTGAGTTCAAGACGTTTTGTCAGGGAAAGCAAAATTTAAGGCTGGCATTCTTGGGGGGGCGCCTTTTCAAACTCCATAGATGTTTAGTTCAACGGAGTAGCTTGTAGTAGTCCTGAAAAGTTTAAACAGATGCTATTGGTTCTGCTTCAGTTGGATCTTAGGACAAAACTTTTGCTTAGGCTTCTTCTTACCTTCCTTTTTAGTTGAAGATAAGTAACTCCAAAGTTCACAGCCACAGCTACTGGCACCTGCACTGAAGCTTCAAAGCACTCTTGCTAAGTACATACTGTATTGTCTGATGTTTACTGGCCTTTCTCCTTACATCTGACACCTCATATTCCATGCGAAATGTGATGTAGTCTCTTTTTTCCTGACCAGCATGCCTGTTTTCACTCATCACCACACTGTTAATCAGTGGTGATGTTTATGTGGCATGTTGATTGTTTCTGCAGCACCCATTAATATAAAATCCTCTCCCAGCACAGTGCCATAAATGAACGTTAGCACAGCTACAGTTTTTACCCTGGAATAGTGATATATCGTTTTAAACATTTGGCTTGGGACATAGTCTACTGTCTTCCCCTGACCAAATAAGGGAGCTGTATAAATTTTGGCAGAGATTGGTCCAACAGTGTAGCACAAAGGCACAAAAGGTAAAGTGTTCAAAATAGGCAATCAAAAAGCAAAGCAAAAGTCCAAATACGAAATCCAAATATTGGTTAAAAAATCCAGTAATTCACCAATAATCAAATAAGAAATAATATACTAGATAGAGACCAGATTTTAACTGAATTGTCTACAAATAGGTCTCACACCAGGGGAGTGTGTTCATAGGAGATTGGGAGGCTTCAGGACTGTCTAGGCCTCAAAATAGAGAACAGGCTTCTAATGTTCAAAATTCAAAAGACAGTCTTAAATATCTCAAAATATGTCTCACAAGAGGGAGTACCACAAAATTCTGGCTTGAACAGAGACAAGTCCCACCAGAATCTTCATAAAAGAAGATCTAATAATAAAAATTGCAAAAAAAAAATACTCATAAAATATCAAAAAAAGAGGCAAAAGAGTTTAGTCTAAAAGGCAATCTTCAGCAAACAAGTTCCAACAGACAAAAATGAAATCAGAATCCTTAAAACAGAAGTAAAATCACAAAACCTAGTCAATAAAAAGAAGCAAATAAGCAAAATGAGAATCTAAAATGAGTAATGTGATACTGTATTTTCCGTAAGTCTTTATAGGGCTGGGATTTTGATGGGAATCACCCACAAAATACAAAGAACATCAGATGACATATTCTCACTTAGAAACGGCATAAAACTAAATAGAATAACATTAACAAATATTGCATAGTTACAAAAATAAACAAAAAGAACAATATTAGAAAAATAACAAGAAACAATGAAAAAAACACATGAAGACAAAAAGAAATACTTTAAACAGAGGCTGGAAAAGTATACTGGCTTGAACATAACATGGTGATTGCCATGCAGCCCACCTCTTGGGGGACTACCCACAAAACATAAGGAACATAACAGAAGATACATAAACAATAAAGAAAAGTGTTGACAATGTTAACAATAAAAATTAAAAACAAAGTGATAAAATGGACATTTGAATACAATCCGGGGAGATCCCTGGCTGAAACACAACAATAACAAAATCAATATTACATACGTGTATTTGACTGTTAAATTTAATATTTTTCTTCATTATATTTTCTTCTGTACTTGTCTGCCAATTTCTAAATCTGTTTGTTTACACTATAGTTTAGGTACTGTAAAAATGCATTTATTACTTATTTACTCATTTTGTAACAAGCCCTTAACAAAAGCTTCTTTTGGTCTTTATAACACTTAAAACATCAGTAGATGGGTTATTCATCTCTGGACAGTGTGGCATATTAGGACCCTTTGATATGCTGGTAAAATTACTTGTTAGAATGAATGACTCAAAGGTTTATACTAAAGAATGCAATATCAAGAGAAATATATCTCACTTAAGCCTCCTTGGACCTTTCCAAAGTGGAGTTATTTTAGTAGTTTGCATTGCACAGATGTATAAACACTTTATTGATGCTTTTGTAAGTGTTTTAATTTCTGAAGAAACCTTTGTTAAGGTTTTGTTGTATAAGAGTAAATGAGTAGTAGTTACATTTTTGCAGTACCTAAACTAAAGTGTTTTCAGTTATTCTAAAAATGATGGTACACCAAACAAGTTCAGCAAAACTAAAAATCTTTTAACATTAGAGTACAGGTCCCGAATAAGACACAGGTACACTGTGCAGGCTGCACGTGCAGGTGGAGAATGTAGGAAATAGAAAACTCATATGAGATGCTCTTTGGTCTAGGTGTGCGGTTCCCAAGCAATCTCCATCCTGGAATGGATCAGGTCAAAGAGGTATTGAAGCAAGTGGAAAATTTTCCCTCTGAGCCAATGTGGACACAGGGAGACTTCAAACTAATGTGGGTGGTGGACATGGACAAGGAGAATAAGGTATGTGAGACACGAATACCATCTTACATAAGTAGCACCATGAAAATGATCAGTGGAATCGAACCATGGCTGTTCAAAGACTCGGTTTGACTATGTACTTTTTCCCATTTTTTTTTTTTGTTTTGTTCACTTGTGTATCACCTGTCAGTTGTTTGCACACCACAGAAGTTCAGGACTGCTGCTCTTGTGTATATCTACACTGATATTCGACTATGTGACAGCTAAAGAACATTTTTAGCTACCTATATGTTTTTTTTAAAAAAAACTAGGCAATTTTAAGACAATCTTTAAAATTGGTATTGATTTTTTTTTTAAATGACAACGTACCTGGGGCCTTGGGTTTAGATAGCAAGTAATGTTTAACAGCATGATTAATGAAATTTGATGCATTAACTTTCACAACTGGAAACCTTAAGAGGTACCTGCCAGTTCCCTTTTGTAAGACTTAGCATAGAGATATATGAGGCTTGACCTAGTTTCTCCAGTAATTCATCAATACATGGCATTGGATAAGCACCAAATCTGGAAACCTTATTTAAGCAACTAAAATCAATACATAACTGAATCGAACCATCCAGTTTTGGGACTAATACAATCGTGCTCTGCCAATCGCTTTTTGCTTTGCGGATTACACCTAATTCGAGTAAATGTTCCATCTCGTTGTGCACCACATTGTTTTTCGCCTCTGGTAACCGATACGGGCGCATTTGGGGTCCGTTCAAATTTTATGTTCCGCACGTTTAGTCAGGCCAGGGAACAAGAAAATGACTTCAGTGTTTCTTCTGATCCAAGACAGCAACTCCATTTTCTGAGTGCCCGTCAAATCTTCACTAATAGTAATGTCAGTCTTGGAGACTGCAGCTGCAGATATTAACACCTTGTCCGGTGTTAACACCTTGTCCGATTCATACCATTCTTTTGAGAAATTAACATGTAAAATTTGAACTACGAGGACACCGGTCACAATATATACAGTATATGTATATATGTGGAATGCTATATATTTTTTTATTTATATAATTTATCATTTGGTATTGAACTTGAGTCAGCTGTTTTACGGAGACATGCAAGTAAGAAGTTCATTGCAATAATGCCAATAAACAAGACTTGACTATTCAATGAAGTGATGAAGCACTCCACATGGATAAAGACGGACCATGAGATTCAAACCCAGGATGCTGTATCTGTGAAGCAGCAGAGCTAACTACTGCACCCCTGTTCACTCCAATTAGATACAGAAACAATATTGAATATTTAAGATAATCAGATTTGCAATGATCTGGATGGCAAATTTAAAATCAAATTAAACTAACAAAATGTAATTATTTTCTACCTTTACAATTCTGTTTGGGTATTAGTGTTCAGTGATTTGAGCATACTTTTATATGAATAGATCATGTTACAGTAATATCAAAGACTATAAGACAAGTAAGTAAAAATATTATCCTTGTACAGTTCAAACATGAATAAAACAGTTCAACTTTTAACTCTTTTCAAAAATATAACAGAAAACGACAGTAAGTGACTAAAATGTCCAGATAGTCACTTACTGCTGCAAGAGAAACTGATGACATTTTTTTCTACAATTTACTCTCCCAGTCCGAACAAGCATAAAATAAATAAGCAAAATGAATTATTAAATTATATAAAGTACCTTTTTTATACCTAATATCTCACTGTTATGAATTAGTATAAACCTAAAATATTCATTTTGTATTTTCCTTATGCAATAAAATGTTTAAAATGTAGAAATCAAAGGTTAAATCATTCAAGATATGTAAGTCTGAAAAAGTCTAACAAACTGTTTGTATAATTAATTTGTTTAAATTGTAAGGAACAGTGTGCATTTCTTATAATGCATTATTGGAATGTTGCCACTAATATGTTAATTTTTTTCACTCTCCCACAATCTTCATGTTTAATATTATAAATCATTTTTAAAAGTTTCGCTTCAATTAAAAAATTGGAATCTTTTAACATGTGAATAATACAGGGAGCTTTTTTAATTCCACAAAACATTTTACTTTAATCTTTTTATCTCTCTGAACTGTTTAAAGTATGTCATTGCAAACTGTAGATGATTTTTTTTCTTTTTCATAACTTATAATTAATAAAGAGACGCATAACATACTATAATGCCTTACCTTCTTTTAAACTGTGGTGAGAATCAGCATGAATTCATCATTAACAAATACAAGTGCTATAATGTTATGATTATTTCTTTTCATATTTCTGCCCTTTTTTGTAGATCAGTCAGTGTATGTGGCAGATGCATGTGAAGATGATAAATTAAAATAATTTATGTGATATACATACTATTTAAGGCTAGATATTAGGCAGGTTAAGTGACTTACTCAGGGGGACCTAATGAACTGGTAACCTTGTAATTTACATCTCAAAAGCCCAGTCACTGCACCACATCGTCTCTCCAATGAGAATAAGTGAAAACAGCAGGGCCAAGCTGAGATATATCCTAGTTCCTTTTTTGAAGATGTTAGCAAATGCCTTGGGTTTTTAGGCTAAGAAGACCAAGTAAAGGAATAATGTCATGCCTACCCATGCATCTACTGAGGAGTTGTTTTACCTGTGACTAATGTCAAGTAAAACGATTCTATGGCCTAATGGGTGAATATTCTGTAGAAAAGCGAAATGAGAGCAAAATTCCCATGATACCACCATTTCCTCCACATCTGTAATAAGCCTTAGAAAAAGGAAAGATCAAGCAACTGTGATGAATGGGATTCATTTTAATAAGTGACACAGCTGTGGACCACTTATCAAATGAGTACATAAAAGCACATTTAGCCTTGGAACATGAAAAGTTTTATTATTCAGCTTAAAAAAAAGATACAGTATCAAGTGACAAGGGCTAGCTATGTTAGAAGAGTTCATTTGACAGGAAAGGAAACCCAGAAGATAAATGGGAAAGAGTAGATTCTGAAAGAAATCTACAGCAAGTTTTTTATGACAAGGAGAGTATGGGATTGCAATCTTTTGGTTTGGGGTTTCTAAGATGCTATGAAGTCTGAAAACAATTAAAGACGGGATCTTGAGTTGCCAATAAAGAACCTGGCACTGGGAAATGGTAAAATGGTGGGCTGTAGAGTTTAACTTTTGCAAATGAAAAAATTGAAATTCACAACTAATCTCACGGAAGATATCTACTTTGGCAATTACAATAAGCATACAACAATAAATATCAGTTATTTTTTAATTAAATACTGAAATTGTTAGTGGTTTGGAAACTGTTGAATAATTTATTTGAAGAATTGCTACTACTGTATATATGACTTTTGCTGTTATTGTCGGGCGGTGAAAGGACAGACTGGAAGCAAATGAAAGTTTGGGACGCCAACCAGTGTCGCCCCTTTTAATCGTTGTGAGATGAAACAAATAAAAATAAAAAGTAATGAAAAATGCGTCAATGCACTGTTCCCGATCAGGGATTCCTCCTTCTTTGAGGTTTACAAGAGTCATGTGGTTGTTCAGGTCTTCCAGCAAAAGATGCCTCCGGAAGGGGCAGGGTTAAGTGCCCTTATTGGACGGCTTCTCTGCACTGTGAGGGAAGAAGAAAAACAGGACAAAGTCAGCGGTAGCCCCCTCTCTCGTCTGGGAGGGTTATTGCATACCTTTCCCTAGCCCTTAAAGGAGTCCTCCGACACCCATGCGTGACACTGTTCAATAAACCCAGACCAGGACTGTACTTGTTTCAGGCTATGTATACTATATAACTCACATATAGACTTGACGTAAAAAATGAATCAATGTTTATGTACACTTTTAGGGCACTTTTAAATCAAGAGAAGAATACATTTCCAAATGACAAGATAAAATATAAGATCTTCAACACATATTTAAATCACTAGACATGTTAAAATATACAAAAGATGAGCCTTAGTTATAATAACATTGTAAGATTAGTATGTACAGTAATCCAAACTGACTCATTCAAATTACAGAATGCAGAAAGAAGAGGTTATGCTTTAATCCCAATATCAATATATCTGTTGATGAATCCTCACAGATATACATACAGATACGGTACATATGGTAAAGAGTTCCAGAGACTAGGAAGCCACTGAGTGAAATGAGCATTCGCTTAGAGTTCTTTGAAATAAATCAATTTTTGCTTTAGTTAGAAGACCATTTCACTAGTTAGAAAGATGGAAGAAATGATGACAAGTACTTTAGCTGTTTGAAATTAACCCCCGTGACCCTATGTTCGGATTCAGCGGGTTGGAAAATGGATGGATGGATGGATGGAAATTAACAATAGGAGAATTCTGATAATAATATGATATTTAAGGGGAAACCGATTGAGAAATGATGTGTTTATAATGTTTGGCCCTTAGTAGAACTCTGGAATCATCCTTTCAAACTCATCATAATGAGTTGATACATTAAACAAGAAGACCATTGCAAAGTGGCTTTCAGTAATCTAGTCAAGATGGTTATAACCATCTTCCTTTTTTAAATTTTCTTGGTTTTCCTTGGGCTTTTATCAAAAGTTCTATGTGTAGAACAAAGTTTTGAAGCCCAAAGGATCTATTTATGACAATTAATTTTTTGTTTCAAATGAACTTTTATAATGTTGACATTTTTTTGCATTCTTCCATGATGCCATTTTGTTTTCCATTGGGTGCCGCTATTTTGATGAGGTTTTGCTGATGGTTACTATGAGTCAAGTGTGTGGGCATTGGAGACAGCTTAAGGGCTCTGGTAATAGTAATTACCCACTGAACTATGGGTTGGTGAGCTGTTCTGATGTATTCTCTCTTTCTCCCCCTGCAGAAAAGAAGACTGATGGTCGTTCTACCACTGACATCAATTCCATTATCCGCTCTCTGCCCCTTCTGACCTGGAACCCATATGACCAAAAGTTCAGCCATTTTGAGCTGAGTTCAATTTTGAGCTCCTGTCTGAGAGGACATTATCCACAACCTGTTGCATGTTTTCCTTGCTTTCTTATTTCTGTTACATGGGGGGTCAACCAGGGTCATGCCCCCAACACTTTAACACTGTTTTTTCTCCTCTTTATCCATGCCATTGTTAAGCAAAGCGAACTGTAAATGTGCAGTGTGTGATATCACAAGTGTTATCAAAGGTATTATGGTCAACATTGTACAGTTTCTGGTTGTCTGACATTGTCTGTTCACTGACAAAGAATATTGGTTTAGTGCTTAGTGTAAGATGTCACAGTTTATTTGTACTTTGGTAGCAAACTTTTGTACTTAGCATTTTGACTACTTTTCATCTCTTGATATTGCATTAAAAAATATATCAGTCTTTATTAGTCTTTACCTTCAGGTGGCAGAACAAAGAAGTGGCGAAACTATTTTGATTTTAGCATCAGTGGAGGAGAAGAAGGTTTAGACATTGTCAGTGGTCTGTAATCAGCTGGAAAATGTTTTGACAGCAAGCAGAGATGAGGTTTTCACAGCTCAGGGTTCTGTCAAGCCTGACTAAGATATTTGAGAGTGGATGATGAAAATTCCAATCCATGGTACAAATAAAATCTTAAGGCATTCATATGCATAGCAAAAGATCCTTTCAATAAGAAATAAATGACAATGCATTAGTATTTTTTACATCAGCTGTTCATGAACTGTTAATATTTACACAATTAAAGTATGTATATCTGATTACTGATCTTTCATTTTATTAAACTGTGCTTTTCTGTACATCACTATCATAGAAACCGTTTGGTTTATTCATCTTCCAAAGATTTTTGCCTATTGATTAGCAAATAGAAGCACAGTGGTGGAAGCAACAACAATGAAAATAACAAGTATATGACTGAAGAATGAAAGGAAACCAGGGTATACTGGAAAAGATCATTTAAACACAGGTTGAAAGCACAAATACCACAAAGACAATAACTGGTCTGAGAATTTAACTCAGGAATGTAAGTTGAGAGGCGATTGTGTCTGTTATTGTCTAAGAAGTGTTTTACTTCAAAGATCACATCACACTTTTCTAGGCAGATGACAACATTCCCCCTGCCTACATACTCTGTGTAACAGAGAGTGTAATACAGAGGCAATGCAGTTTAAAAAATGAACAGCTAGTAATACTGCATAATGTATTAGTAAAACACTTAGGAAAACAAGTTTCAAAAAAGAAACACCAATTAGCAGCATTTTAAAAGAAGAATAAAAAACACATACAAAAAGAATTCTGTTCAGATTCAATAAAGGAGAGACCAAATAATCCTGATGAAACCATGATTAAACTCTTTCTAGGCCTAACGCCTGGAAGATGACCAGCCACCACTCATCACCTGTGCAATACCATTCCAGCCGTGAAGCATGGTGGTGGAAGTAAGGTGCTGTGAATTACGAACTTAGTGGCTAGTGAGGATTGAGGGAAGCTGAATGAGCCAAGTACAGAGATATCCTTAATGATCCTTAATGGGTCTCATACTGGACCAAAGGTTTACCATCCAACATGACAATGACTCTAAGAGCAAAGAAAGACAACCAGGAGTGTCTTAGGGACAACTCTAGGAATATCGCTGAGAGGCCCAGCCTGAAACCAGACGTTAAACCAACTGACCATCTCTAGAAAGACCTGAAAATAGCTGTCTACTGACAGTCTCCATCCAACCTGACATAGCTTAAGAGGATCATATATATATGATATATGACACAAACAGACAGACACCGGCAGTTCTACAAAACACACACATTTATTCCATAATGTCCAGAACACAAGTCCTGCGCACACACACAGTGCTCCAGCACCAAGCACCCTTTAGTTCCTGGGCCTCTCAATGGTCCTCCTTGTGCTGCCTTTCCTCCTCACTCTCTCTCCGGCTCTCTGATCGTAGGCAGGCAGTACCCTTTTATCCCCCCCCAGACCCCCCCCACCCCCCACTCCCGCACCGGACGTGATCCAGGTGTCACTAATTGGTGGCCCTTATAATACACAATAATAATGATATGGAAAGACATAAAAATAGTATTATTAAATCAATGTTAAATTGATGAGTAACCCACATTTCAGTAGCAGAATTGGAATCTGCATGTTTCAAGACAAAAAGAAAAGAAAAACAACATAAAACATGTAAAACAAGATTTAAAAAAATGAAGATGAGACCAATTTACAACAGAGCTTAAAAATGACCGCTGTTATATTAATATTTCTGTACTGACTCAGAACGAGACAGTGAGGATTTTTATGAAAGGAATCAGGAGATCAAAATTTATTGGGGAGTTGTTATCATAAGAATGAACAATGCAAATTTGAATATCAGGAAGTCTTTTAGCTAGAAATAGATTCTCACACCAACACAGTTTTTATCCAGAACTCATACACTCACTTTTTTATGGCCGCTTCAGTGATGTCACATGCTGATTACCTGATGGTTTTGGAATAGATTGCCATGGCAAAAGCCAACTCGATTGCTCCAATATGGTGTTATTCAAGACGAAATAAACATGGCATTGCTGCAATATGATAAGTATTTTTCACTTTTTCAATTGCCATAAAATGTAAAAAAATTATTATTTTTGGAGTCTTAGATGTTGAAAAATGCTAAATGCGTGCACATGTATTGAAAATTCTTCCAGGGAACCCTGCAAAAAATTAATGGAGACTGTAAATCATAACAACTTCAAAGTCTATATTTGAAAAATAATATGTTCCCATATCCATCCATCCATCCATTTTCCAACCCGCTGAATCTGAACACAGGGTCACGGGGGCACAAGGCAGGAACCAATCCTGGGCAGGGTGCCAACCCACTGCAGGACACACACAAACACACCCACACACCAAGCACACACTAGGGCCAATTTAGAATCGCCAATCCACCTAACCTGCATGTCTTTGGACTGTGGGAGGAAACCGGAGCACCCGGAGGAAACCCACGCAGACACGGGGAGAACATGCAAACTCCACGCAGGGAGGACCTGGGAAGCAAACCCAGGTCCCCAGATCTCCCAACTGCGAGGCAGCAGTGCTACCCACTGCGCCACCGTGCTGCACTAATATGTTCCCATATATACAATTTCAAGAATTATTTTACCAAAGGAAATTCAGCTATGTAGTGTAAAAGTTCCAAAAAACTTTTATTTCTAACCTGAAATAATGTAGCTTATTATGAATTACGAATTATGCAATTAATAAAGTTTTTTTCCTGACCTACATGTCCATATTAAACATAATATAGCCCCAAAAAGGCAAGGAAAAATAAATTCCACAGTGCTGAAGAATGAATATAGGCAAAAACCTTAAGCAAACAAACGAGAAAAGCACAAAACAAAATATGCTAATACAAATGTTAAAGATGTATATGTGCTGAAAGAATGGGCACAGATTTATAAACTTTCACAAACATGATGCACAGAGTTTGGCAGTTTCAAAAAAGATCAAATGAGCTGACAAATCTTGCTTCTCTGCAGGCCAGCTTTTATATTAGTTTTCATGCTCACAATAATCATGTCACTCTGCACTCTGCATGGTCATCTTAGATACCTTAAACAATTTAAGATAACCATCGATACAACAGAAAAATGACAAACCACAGAGATGAATGATAAAGCACACAACAATAGAATGAAACTGAACCTGCCTATTATAAATTTCTAAATAAGAGAACAAATCCCTTTTTACTTTGCTTACCTTCTGAATGCTTCATTAATTTGCATCAAGACAGTCATTTCTCTAATAAACCAATACCCAATTAAAACAAGTTGGGGCAAAGCTGATTGTCTGTAAAGACAGATTATTTGGGCAGTGATTCCCCGTTAAGTATAATCTATCAAGCATCCTGCACTGTACAAGGGTATGATTTTAATAAAACCGTAAACAAAGTAGAACAGCAGGGTTTTGTATTCATTTTTTTTTATATAATCTGATATATTTCTAGAGTGACAGGTTGATGTAGAGAATGGCAGAATGGCAGATAAATGAAAGAACATTATTTAATGAGAAACAAAATTGAGGTAACAGAAAAATAGTACATACGTCATCATGACTGTTATTCTTTGCTATGGATCATTGTTACATACCAATGTCTCTTTCTTCTGTTGTTTGATTGCTTTCATTGTTATGACAACAAGATCAATACAGTACCATTTTGTGTTTTCGTGTTTGTGTTTTGTCTCGAATGAGACAGAGTAAGATTTTAATAAAAAGGACTGGGAGAAAAAGATGTAGTCAAAAGTATCACACCAAGGTCATTACCAAGCCACTAAACCGATCTGTTCTCAGAACCCTAAACGTTAACCATGAATTAAATTTCTTAATAACAAAGCCGGGGTTCAAAAGACTAGAAAACAGTAAACATAATAAATTGCACGTAAAGTTGTTTGTATCCCAAACATCATTGATTCGGGATTATTCATGACACTTTGATGATGTCAGGGGTTACACACTTCTTGAGGATCATGGGTAGTTTGTCATAACAACAAGCATGCTATAACTTAAAAATGTTGGAGCGCATAAGAAAACAAAATGGTGTTGCACTATAACAAACTTGAAACTTTTAAACAAAGAATGACAGAAAAAAATGACAACAGAAATGTATTCTCTGAGCTAAAAAAGCAAAAAAGGATACAATCCCAAAATGCCTCAGAAAATTAAATGAAAATTAAAAGACAATGATAATAAATAGGCAGGGAGCAATGATGTAGCGCATCACCTGATTGCTACATCGCATGATGAGAACGGAGCATATCAAACACATTAGATGGCTAATTAGACTTGTAGGCATACAATAACAGAATAGCTGTTAACTACGCCCTACTCACGTGCTATTGATCAATTCAGGGACTTTTTAAGCCCCCCAAAACAATCGTTTACATTAGCAAACTAGGGAACTCCTAGTGCTCTCTACTAGAGTGCCGAAACCCCAAGGAAACACTGTGAGGAGGAAAAAGACACCGACAAGGGGACTAGGACCCTAGAAATACTTGAATACTTGAAGACTGAATTTCTGCTTTTGCGTTTAGCCACCTGGAACCAGGAACCATGAAGTCCTCCCACAAACTCTATCAGACATCATGTGTATAAGGGATGAAGTTACCCAAAATTAAAGCAAGATGACTATAAATTAACCATTCATTGATTATTTGATGCTACACCTTGGAAGACCCAGCAAACCTACAGCAACTAAACTAATACATAGTTTAAGGAGCTGGTATTTTGAAATCATGATCCTGCATATATCGAGCTGAACCTTTACTCCCAACTTACCCAGTTTATTAACTAACGAGATGAAGGACCACACCACCCTTTACTGCCCCAAACTTGAACATTCATGTTGATCTTCATGTCTTAGTCAAAAAGAATCTGCAATAGCCTACTAGTAAACTCAGAAATAATCTGTGCTAATAAAACATTGCATTGTAGGAGCAAACAGTTTTAGAAGTTACAAATACAATTTTCAGTATAATATTTGACAAGAAATCAGGGTAAGCAAGCCAAGTTAGGGAAAATGTGTAATAATACTTGTTTCCATGTTACGAATATTTAGTCTCTGAAATTCAAGTTAAACCTTTACTGTCACTGTGGTAACGTGCCTACCCATACATTTCCAAAGAAAGAAAAAAGAAAGCTTTTAAGTATCTGCATTGTCAAATAGAGAACAAATAAGAGAAAATTGCATTTACCTTTCTTGTTCAGTAGACAAGAAGGCAAGATGAGACTTACAGTAGCATTTCAGCATTGCTTCAGAGGTGCAACGCAGTGGACCGCTGGCAGTCTGGCTGTGCATTGCCATGAAGGTCTACGTGGCTTCACATGTAGCCTGGTTCCTTACTAGTGACTTGCCACCACCCACCTCTGAAGTAAAAAAAAAAAAAGAGGTGCAAAGCATTTAGTTTAGTTTACTTAGCTGTAGTTTTAGAAAGAAAGCTATTAACTTATCTTTGATACAGAATCAGAAAGTGCTTAAGCCTGATCCCTGTGGGTGTGTGTACGCATGTAAGGCTTCCTGTATTTTAATAGAGGCCTTGCAGAGACAGCAGATGCAACTTGACATAGGAATGTGCCTGCTTCTCCCTCTGTAAAACAGAGAAGAGTATGAAAGCACTTCCGGTCTACAGGGGATATCTTTTGACCTAGTCGTAGTAGTGAGTGTTTGGTGTAGTTTGATGTCTTTAAAGTACATCAAGAATAGTGGCTTGTAGCTTATTTTTGTATATATATATATTTTTTGATTGTATATATATACAGTATATACAGTATATAAACTGCATATATAAATATCTCTTAGTAACTGTATAGTTTTGGTGGAGGTATTTTTATGAATCGGGTTTGTAGTACACTTTTTGTACACTATATACACTGATTTTTCTCTTTGTACATATTTTTTGTGGATCAATATATTGGAAGGACTGTGTTTTTGTGTAATATCTTCCTAGCTGCATTTTTATTGAGGAAAAGTGTATACAGTATATATATATTGTCACAATATATTATACTTGTCACAAAAGGACTCCAGACAGTCAGAAAGGTTTGGGGCAGCCACCCGTATATTATGATCCTGGTTGCAAAAGGTTGAAAATTGATCGAGTAGTTTACAAGACTGAGTCCAAAAAAGAACTGAATATGTGGATGTAAGATGGCAGTTTTAAGGGCTGGTGGAGGAGATAATGTCATCTATACCGGAGCGGTGACATCATCAGGTTTGCCAGAGCTTACTCCAGCCCTTAGCTGTCTCCTAAGCACATGTTTGACAGTATATATATATATATATATGGACATTGCTTCTTCATGTTTTGTGTGTCAGTTGCGGTGAGGACTGTGTAAAAAGACTGGCTGACACAATATGACGTGCACTGGCAAATAAAAACCCTCTTTTGTTTTGAAATGCAACCTTTTTTGCCTGTGCCTCCTCCTCTAACATCTGTCATTTCTGATCCCAATTGGTCCCGAACTACAAGGCTCCCAAGTGTGTAGTCTGGTGTCTTCTTTTCCAATACATGGGGTGTCACAGTCACGTCCACATAGTACAAAGAAATCCCTACTTGCGTGTCCTCCACAGACTAGTTACTGTAATACAACATCATACATTAAACTCTGCCTAAAATGATATATGTAAGAAACATTTGTGCACTTGTCTGTATGAGTGGCTATTGCATAGTCGTATATCCTGTGGATAAGAACTATTCCTGAATCTAGTGGTCCAAGCACTAATGATCACATAACTGACTTAATTTCTTATGCTGTTAGTTTTAAGTTTAGTTTTTGACAATGTTAACAATAGTTTTATTATTCTTGAAAATGTTATTGAACTCTCAGATGCTTTTCCTCCAAAACGTAATTCATGCAGAAAAGTTGCACTTCATTATGTGCAGAAATGTGATGATAGTAACTAATGTTTTGTTCTGCCACTCTCTTTATACAGTACAGAGACCTCAACTGTTATCACTTTACAAGTTACTGCTAGGACATGCAGGAACCTAAAAACTCAATATAATATGCTACTGACCTATATGTTTCCTACACTGGATATTTAATGAATTTCTTAATGAATTAAACATTGAATAGGTGATACTTGTGTTGAAATAACAACAACCAGAAAAACTGTTAATTGCTGTGAATGCTAGGCACAGTAACAAGGTATAGTATTGTCACTTTTTAACTCACAAGGTTTAAATGGTAGTTTGGTGTATCAACCTGCAACCTAAGTATTATCTTTGACATCAGTCTATAATTTACCATAAACTTTAATACATTATTGAAACCCAGCTTTCTCTAGCTATAATATATAGGACAAATAAGAAGCTATCGTAGTAAGCAGGGTATAGAGAAATTAATCTATACATTTCTTTCTATTAGAACTGACTACTGCTGCAATTTCACTGGTTGCTCAAATTATTCAGTTTGTAGCTTTCAGTTATTTCAAAATGCTGCTGCAAGGGTCATTAGTACAGCTAGAAAATTGACCCGTTAACTCCACTTCTTAAATCTTTACACTGGCTTTACATTTGGCTAACAACACTTTGAGCTTTAAATGGCATGGAGCTTGTCTACGTAACAGAACTTTTAAATGCATACAGCCTAAAGTTCATGTTACAATCTCTGGTTTCTGGTATTCTAAAAGTACCAAAATGGAAGCATTAAGGGAGACTGAGCCTTTAGCTTGATGATCTCCAAACTGTGCCATGATTTTCCTACTAGTGTAAGTGATGCCCAGTCAATTTTGCCATGTAAAGCCAGGCTAGAGGCTCACTACTTTAGACTAGCATAGCCTGTTGTTAATTACCCACTTCAATTCCTGGTATTCTTTTGTGGCACTTGGTTTCCTTGCTGTTTTGAGCAAGATACTGCTCCATCTCAATTAGTAAGATATCACAGTGATGGAAATATTGGATTCAACAGTTATTGATATAACAACAGGACTTCACATTTTATTTCAGTTTATACATTTGTGGATTTCACCTTATTTTTATAATATTGTTTACAGAATTCACAGATGAACTATGAACTAACATTCTAATTATTTTCTTAAGTAGTAATTGATTAGTTTATACTCCTAGTTAACTTCATCAAATTTATTTGCTATTTAAGACTCGGACCCTTTAAGTCAGGACTGAGCAACATTGGTCTTGGAGGGCTGCAGTGGCTTCAGGATTTTGTTCCAACCCAATTGCTTCATGAGGAATCATTCATTGCTGATGAAGCACTTATTGCTCAAGTGACATTTTTCTGCTTCATTTTAGTTGTCTTACTTGCTAAGAGTTTGAACCCTTTCTCAATTGCTTATTTTAGTCTTAAACAGCCTTATTCATTGTTTTAACTGCTCCTTACTAGCAATAAGATGCAAATGACAAAGGATCCAGCAGTTCTACATCTAGCTTGTCTCCATTTCCACCCATGTGTATTCATCATTGTTGTCTCAGAAATAAAAGTAAAATATGGGTTAAAGTGTTAGGTTGAATCTTTTCAAACAGGAGTTTGGATGGGATTGCCAAAGATCTCACTTCTTTCAGTTAAGACTGTTTCTGGCAGGAAGAGGTGGGTCTAGGTGAATGGACACCAAAATTGATGTCAGCGGTGGAAAACTGTCTATCTTCTAGCCGGTTAGGAGAAAGAGAAAAAGAAGTGTGTTATCATAGAGTGCCAACCCCTGGAGCTAAAACAGTTATTTTTCATTCTGCACACAGAGGCCAGGGCCAATATTTGTGTCCTGGTTCACTGATGGACCAACAAGAGGCAGTACAAAACACATGACACAGCCTGAATTAATACCACTCTACCAGGTGACTTCGCACACTGTAAAGCAGTCCAAGTTTGTATTAAGGAATCCCTTACATATCAAAAAGATTTTCATCAAGTTATACAGTACTCTTAATACATTATTCTTAAAGGGGACCTATTGTTCCAGGTGGATCTCAGGGTTGGAAAGAGTGGTGGCTCTGAGGCTAAGGATCTTCTCTGGTATCCAGAAGGTTGCTGGTTTAAATCCTTGTCACTGCTAAAACAGATCCTACTCTGCTGGGCCCTTGAGCAAGGCCCTTAACCTATAAGTGCTCCAGAAGTGCTGTACAATGGCTGACTTTGACCCCAAGGGGTATGCGAAAATGAACAAATTCCAAATACAAGGAATTGTATAAGGTGAAATAAAGGAGGCTGTACCTACCCTATCAGACTGATTATCCCATCCAGTACTGATTTTTAAAATTAAATGATACATATGTACTTCTTTTTTTTTTTGGATTGATAAGTGCCTTTCTCACTACCATGATTACAGTTCTAGCCCAGATTGATTTCCTTGGTGCTAGAGGTAACTCATATCTGAAAAGTCACTAAAGTAGATCTTTGAGAATTACATGGAAGACAGCATAACTTTCCAAAACTCATATTATTGTTATTAGAAAGTGTGTAAAACCACCCCCACTACTTGAGACTCTTCCACCCAATCCGTTATTTTAGCAGAAAACCCCCACATTGATGGTGATGGAATTTAGCTAACAAGTGGTAGGAAGAGGACTTGGACTAAATCTTGTACTTGAAGGACACAAAAAACTCAGTCAGACAATATTAAAAGACACAAAAGTACACTATGGATGATGTGGGAGCAGACAAATTTAAACAAAGTTATGCTGAACACAAAGTCAGGAAGCTCCACATGTGGTGAGTTGTCCTTTATGTGCATCTCTGCTTTGTTCCATGTTTGTGCATCTTGTATTTACTGTGAGATTTGTATTGTTTTTACTATGCATACAAGTTTTGTCTGCCATGGTGGTGCTCTCAAGTGTTTAATATAGTTTGTGACGTTTGCTTAATATAATATTTGGTTAACAAGTTAGCAATCAGTAGATGCAGTGGAGTTAGCCACCTGATTGACCACAAACTATCTAACAGGATCTGGATGGATGAGCCAGTTTATGGAAGGGCAGCCATGGTCAGATGGTGGTAAGAAGCTCTGAAGATTCAAATGTAGGAGAGAGGATCACATCTGTTGTGTATTGTGGAGTAAACAATATATACACCTGTTTGTCAGAGTGATCAAATTTCTCATTACAATATGTTGTCAGACACTTGTGAATAGGGAGCAACCACAAGGCTTTGATAATACTGGTAATACCACACTAAATGTGTGAGGATAGTGTTGTTAACTCTGTCTCATATTTTATCTCTAGGAAAGACCAGATGCTATGCTAATAGTGTTACACCCTCCACCATCCCAGCAGAAACACCACCCCTTTCAACTTGGATAGGATATAAATATCACCGATGCCAGAAGTCGATATTCAGTTGTATACTACGACTCCTTGATAGTAACTAAGTGCCTTTCTTAATGATCACTTCAGCCTGTATAGTCACTGACTGTTATTATTGTTTCATTTTTTTCTTCTTTTCATTTCATCATTACGTGGGCCATGTCCTCGCATTACCCCTGCCCTTCTTCCTGTGTTTTCTTATTTATCTACAATATATAGCAGTATGCTTACAGTATCTGCTATGGTGTTCAAAATGCTAAATGAGTTTATTATCTGTTTCTATTTTTGTTCTGATCTTTAGTTGTCCCTAGTGTGATTTGTGAATATAAGATCTGTTCTGTTCATGTTAGTTCGTCTGCTTGAGTGTAGGATATCAACCTGTTGTGGCACTGCTTGTTACAAACCATCTCTACAATCTTGTATCTATTGATTGCATCATTACTGTCGCTGTCATTAGTTTTATTAAAATTATTTTGACATGAATGGATTATTAGAACAGTTCTCATAAACTAGACTTAATTAAGAATTAAACTCGGTATCTTAGTAGAAATTCATTTTGACATGTGACCCCAACAAAGAAATTCAAATGGCTACCTTAAGATTTGGTTTGGGTGATGGGTCTGAATAAATACCTTAGCAAATATACTGTATATATCCTCAAATGTAATCCTGTGAAGAGGACATTTTCTGAATACTAAGGCATCATAATTAATTAGCTTCGAGTTTTTCAACAAAAAATAAACAAAACCAAAAGATAAGATGCCACATATGTTGTCCCCCCCAAAGAAAAAAATTATCAGGGATGTGAAGTGTCAAAATAATGTTTATGTAAGTTGAGCTGGAGATATCATTTGAAAAGTTTGGTGGCTATTTATAGGTTTATAAATTAATTCTGTTAAATATTTTATTATCTGTTATATTATGAATAAAGATGTCATGGGTGATATACTAATTGCGTAACCCATTATCTGCTGCTGAAGATGAAATAATTAGTTTATGTGGTTATTCTTCTTACAATTTGGTCAGAATGCCAGAACTTACAATTATGTGTTTGCTCTGTGAAAGAGGCGCTCTTGGTAAGGTGTTTTCCCCAAGGCTTGCGGAGAGTGTATGATCAGGAGTAGGCTGCCTTTGGTATATGTCATGACCCTTCTGATTCAGTATTAGCATTTTGGACTGAATATTAGACAACTCTGATTATAAGATGATCTCCCTTTTCCTTGAAAAAAAGTTTTTTTAGAATAAAAAATCTTTATAAACAAAAATTGTTTTATTTGGCAAGATAATTCAGAAATTTAATTTTCTCACTGTGAAAAAGTAACAACAAGAAATTGTATTAAGTTTTGTGTATTAAACAGCAAAAATTCTAATAAATAAATGTATTATTCAGTCTGATTAATTTTTGACTAATACCAAAAGGCAATAAGTATGGATCTGCAGTATTTTGCAATTTTAATAAGTACATTAATCTATAAACATACAATGTAGTCTGATTCATCTACAAAACAACATTAATTGGAACATATTGTAATAAAGCTTTAACTAGTCTTCAGAAAAGTCTTGCACATCAGTAAGTTCACTGTTGCTTTTGTCGCTCAGAACCTCTTGTTTAAAAGGCTCCTCCAACATCTTTACTACCATCCAAAACAGCCCTTATGCAGCATTTCTTGAATCTGTGGATGATACCCTCTGGGCAAATTACATCTCATGCCTGGAGAATCAGTTTACAGAGCACACAAACGTTGAGCTTGTGAGTTTTTCCTGTGGGTGACATTGCATGATCACCTGAGAGTGCACCTTTTCTTTAGACTATCTTTGAATGGCTTGTTGACTACTATATCCAATACTTCTAGCTGGGATGTCAAACCTCCTAGTACGATAACCAGATCACCATTCATGCTCCATGCTTCATTTTTCATGGATTCAGTTAAGTGTCCATGGAACGAGTATGTTCTCCTATTTTTTGTCTACCCCCACCATCTTTCCCACATGACCTATAGCTAGTCCACTATCCTTATTGCTTACATCATTCACAACTAGCATTATATCTTTAGTTGCAGCCTTGCAATTAAAAACTACATACATAGGTAGCTTACTTCTGTCTGCTAAGCATACTAAATGACAGTAACTCTTCTTGATACCAGTTGACTTCTTCACAATGAGATTTTTCACATTTCTTAGGTACATTGAAAGAAATTGGCATGTTAAAAAAAACACAGGCGTTTGATCTGCATTGCTTATCTTATCAACATGCTTCTCTGTAAAGTGTGACAGCAAACACTGGGCAGGGATTGTTCTGTGTCACAGTGACAGGCCATTATGGCCTGTCATTCTTTTACAACAGCCAAGTCTCACATTGAACTTAGCTGTAGACATGTTCAGGTCTTTGGTAATTTCCATCTGTTTTATGACTCTGGTAATGATCATTCGTTAATTCCTTTCATCAGTTACATATTCCAGAACTCTTCTCTGGAGTTCTTGGAAGCGGTCACTTTTGGGACTGCAGGAGGATTTTCTCTGCTTGTTTACATTTTAAAGATGGTCTTTTAGGGCTTTCCATCTTTGAGCATGGGATTCTGCTACATTATATTTGTTGGCTGCTTGTGAGTGGGTTGATAACTGTGACTCATTAGTCACTATAATCTTAAAATGTGGATCACAATTCTCTCAGTTCTTGGTTAACTTGGCTCATCTTGAAACCAGTTTTTTCAACCCCTCTCATTTTTTCCTATTGTTCTCTATAACTCACTTTATTGCTGAATTAACACCATCTTCTGTTACATGTGTATGATAGCATTTAAATTCTAGTCCTTGAAAAGAATATGATCCAACTTTTAGAGGTAATTAGAAAAAAAACACAGTCTTATATTCGGACCAAAATGGTATATATCTTGTGGTGCAACAATGGTATTGTGAAGTGAACCATAAAAAACTTTTCTTTAACATCAACACTTATCATTTACAAGAAACATTGCTCAACTAATAAATATACATTTTATCTCAATATCTCTAGTCACAATACCAGACTATCTGGAAAACATCATATTCAGGATCTAGTCTTCACAGAGAGACTTGTGACTATACAATTATTGTGTAATACAAATAAATCGTCAATAAACTTATATAGTATGGAACCATCTAGTCTATGAGCATATCATTAAAGAAGACATGGAAGAGAACACTGAATTTTACATTTCTGCACCATGATTTATTTCCTCATTTATTTTTAAGAACCTGATTTCGACTAAATGTTCAGTTGACTGCTTGTGTCGATAGCCATTTGGATTTTGAAAGTCTGCAGATTCTGATGGAGTGTGCTGTGTGTTGATGAGCTACACCAAAGCAATGAAGGCTAAATCTTGATTTGAGCTGAACTTTCTCCACATAATTACATTACTTTGACTTCTGAAAGATGGAAAGTTATATGAGTAATGGCAGCTTGCTGTTGTAAGGATGACTAATAGCAGCCAGCTTTGTAGTAATTTGTCACATCACCAAGTAGGTTTAAAGAATTCAAACACTAATTGTAATGTAGCTTATATTATTAAGCAGATTTCAGCACAGTTAAGCAATTTCGGGGTCTTTGTTTAGTCCAACGACTACAAAGAGCACTTCTAATAATAGACACATTTTTTTCTCATTTAACATTGAAGAAGACAGGAGAAAAACAAGCCACTGTTCTCATTTAATTATGGTTTACAGTATTCACCAGTATTCAGCAATTTACGTTTCCTTGCTTTTGTTAATAGATGCATTTTCTAAGGCTTTATATAAATAAACCCCAAATAAAAATTTTCTAAAGTTTATACTTTCCAAAGTTCCTTTTGACAGCATTTGTATATTTACTTACAAAGCTGCCTCATGTAGTAGTTTCTGCCTCATAGTTAATAGGGTCTGACATTCATTTCTTGGCTCAATTACAGTCCTGATGCAGGTTGCACATTCACCTATTGTCAGCATCGGGTTTTTCCAGGTACTCTGGTTTGCTCTTATATTTCAAGCACAATGTTTTAGGATAACTAGTCACTTCACATTGAATAGAGTGAATGTTAACATATGTTTCTTGCAGTGCCCTAGCATTTCATTCAGGTTTGGTTTCCAGCATTCACTTGATATCATTAGATTAGATTACAGCTCCAGAACCCAATCTAATAAACAAAGCCACTTCATAAAATGGTTTCATAAAATACAATTGTATTCTTCAATAATTAAAAAAATATTTGAAAAGTTGGAAAATATTTTAAAAAGAACAGGGCATCAGTTCCTGTTTACCCAAAGTTTGTAAAAGATTTGTTTGCCCCTGAAGTATTACTGATTACTGCTTTATAGCAGGATATGTTTAATGCTGACTTTAAACTGGCATGGTGTGACTAATCTTTCAAGAACCTGGGCCTTGTCATGGCTTGGTTTTCTGTTTTGTGTGTAGCACTGCTGCTACAGCTACATCCCTCTCCACAACCCTAGTGGATCCACCATTATTAAGCTTCAGTTCTCCCCAGAACCCTATTATACTAGGATAGACATTTAGCTTCATGAAATTAGATTTAAAGTTAGCATCTCAATATGATAAAGTAAGAACTGTATACATTTATTTGGCTTTTTTGTAAAAAGGCAGACTGGGAGAATTTTATCTGTTTATGCAAGTGACAAAGGATTTTTTTTCTCTTTGAATACAGCATTTGCACGCATTTTTGAGCAGTACATCCTTCATGGTGTCATGGGCTAACTTAAGGAAAATGACTGCCCTGGAATGACCACTTTAATGGAAATAGAGGAAGAACAGAAACCTGATGGTATCAGATGGACCTACATATTAATGATGAGAACTAAACGACCCAGCGTTTTGGGATTGCTTTGGCAGATTCACCGCACTTTGCTAAAATATCAGAAAGCATGGAAGCTTATCTTTACAAAATGGAAACAAATGGTAATAATATGCTCTGTCACACACCCGCGTCAGAGAGTTACCCTCTGAGTTCCTCTCAGGTATGTAATACCACCTCGGACGAAGAGGGGGTACTACTGCTAACTATCCTGTTTACTTCTTCCTACACAGTACAAAGAAACCCCCTGCATTATCGTAGTATTGCCCTCTACTGACCCTTTACCTGTTTTTCTTCAAGGGTAAGTGTACTCGTCAAGTTCACTATCGGGTTGGTCTACTGTTGCACTTTAAGATTAACACACACATACATAGCTATACGCTTACACACAGACCCTAACCACAACAGTGCCCCATGAATGACACACATACACTGATTAACTTTTAGCACTTTAAACCACACAAGTGCCTTAGGAATAACACAGCCTGTCACTCTCTCAGCATTTCAAGAGACTTACTTATTATCGGCACGAACAACATATGATGTTTTAATGATATCTCAGACCTAAATATTTCTTTTGGTCTACAAGAATATATTTAAACATACAAAGGATCAGCATCTTTGACTATAGGCCATTTATCAGCCAAGAATGCCTTACTTTACGTACTGTTGCCTACTTAAAAGAAGTGGTGAGGCGGCCTTCTGCTGTTATGCACCTAAAATCTGGAATAGCCTGCCAGTAGGAATTCGCCAGGCTAATACAGTGGAGCACTTCAAAAAACTACTGAAAACACATTATTTTAACATGGCCTTCTCATAACTTCACTGTAATTTAATCCTGATACTCTGTATATCTAATTCATTATAATAACTATTCATTCAAAATTTGTACTAACCCCTACTCTCTCTTCTTTTTCCTTTTCCGGTGTCCTGTTGGTGGTGGCGTGCGCCACCACCATCTACCCAAAGCACCATGATGTTCCAACAATGATGGATGGATTAAAAGCCAGAAGTCTATATGACCATCAGCATCAAGTGACTCCGTGAAAAACCCGAACTATAAAGAGGACTATTTCATTTATGTTAGGTAGAATGCCCAGAGGGGACTGGGCGGTCTCGTGGCCTGGAACCCCTACAGATTTTATTTTTTTCTCCAGCCTTCTGGAGTTTTTTTTTGTTTTTTCTGTCTACCCTGGCCATCGGACCTTACTCCTTTCTATGTTAATTAATGTTGTCTTATTTTAATTTCTTATTTTGTCTTTTATTTTTCTTCTCTTCATTATGTAAAGCACTTTGAGCTACTTTTTGTATGAAAATGTGCTATATAAATAAATGTTGTTGTTGTTGTTGTTATTGAGTGGAGCTCTCACCCTCAGCCCTTAATAAACCTCGCAGCACAGAAGTAATGGCAAATCTCCGGCCGCACCAGGTGCTCAAAGAAATCTAACTTATTACTTCAATCACTCTATAGACATTAAGACAAAGCATAGAAAGTTAAAAGCAGCATGGTATTTATTACAGGAATAATAATACCAGTAGAACAAAGAATAATAGAAAATAGAACTGATAGAAAAGTCTGGATATATATAGTCTTTAGAAAAAGCTTACGAAAAAGTTTCAGATGACAAGGATGAATGTCGTAGGTGGCTTGTGATCTAGCACTCATAGTTGCTCATGATGCTTTTCTGACGACCAGATGGAAAGGCTTCACGTTGACATCGCTCTGTCCTCCTCTGACGTCTTCGTCCCTTCTTCTCCCCCCCCCCTTCCTTACTTCCTTACTCAATATATCACTCCTCAGACGAGGTATATTTATTCTAAAATTGTACTGGGGGGTTTTTCAAGATGTGATTGTTAGATATTCTGATTGGCTGGCTGTCAATATGATGAATGAATTCACTGTCCATTTTCCCAAAGAATAAAACTTCTTATGTTCTCTGAGGTGTCACTATGTCTTCCTTCCCCAGGCTGTAAAATAATTAGATGTCCATCCTTTCTCAGGTTATAAAGTAATTGAGCCACCAGCATGTCTTCCTTTCTATATTGGAACAGCTGTTTTAAAAGTGAGATATAACTGGGAAGAAGACATGCTTTGATTTGTCTTGAATGTAATTCATCTGTTGTCTTGTCTTGAACAAAATATAATGGAAATATAAACCAAAATGTACAGATTTTGTACCCCACAACACCCCCAATGAAGGCAACTGACTCTGCCCCTTCTGGTCCCTGGGACAAAAAGGCAAGACCACCTGGAAGGAGGCATCACTTCTTACCCAAGCAACCACAGCAAAGGCGCTCCACTCTCAGCTAATGACAAACGATGCCACTGAAATTTATTTGCCCACATTTTTGTGGTGCCAGAATTTTGTGTTTGCTTATTATGCCATTGTGTGTTATTTTTATTTAAAAAAAAACCTTAAGTAAACTGGAATGGCACCCCCAAAATTTACCTGTTTATGAGCCTGTCAGTTCCTCAGATGACCACAGCTCCTAGAAACTTCAGAAGTTATATTGTCCAACAGAGCAAATCACTGTGAAAAAACGCATTTTTCAGGACTGTAGAGTTCACTGACTTTCAACATGTCTTCCTATATCCATAACATTACATTTTATTTTAGCTCTCGGAGCATCTTACTTATGCCCCTGAGTGGAAACTGTTGTGGTCATGCTTTGCTTTGCTTTCAAGATGAAAACAGTTGTGTATTCTCATGTTACCTTACATCGTTACATGCTTGTGTCAGCTCTTTGTTCTTTAATGGTGCTCTTCCTTTACTCAGATTGTTACAACAGTTCAATAGCACTTTGTAGTATTCAGTCGGGAGCTAAATGTAATTTCTTCAACAGCCGTTTGTCCTATGTGCCTGTCACAAGTGATTTATGTCTCAGCTAACTATATACTGTTTTTCCTTTTGCTCATGTGTCTGTGACTGTATTGTGCTCTTTCATACATTTTGGTATCTTTATGTAAGAAGTTGTTCAACTTGCAAATATATGATCACCCTCATTTCAGTGATTATTGATTATAAACATACTGAACAGTGTCAAATCAAGTAAGCAGTAATAAAGTTTCGGGTTCCAGTGGGAAACCCCCTTTTAATGATGGTAATTAAATAATAATCTACAATCAAGTAACAAAAACAACCAGTAGTTGCAGTCAGCAGACAGCTTTCTCACCGTGATGAACTAACAGGTACAGACTTAACAGACAGAAATGTGAGTTTCCCATACTTTATCACAACCTTCTCTTGTGATCCCCTGTGCTCATGTGAATAAATATGCCCTTAATGATTCTTATTCCACTTATTTTCCTAAGTGATAAATATGAATGATAACCTGCATATTTTCTCCCCAAATTCCTGTCACCAACATGGTCACCAATCCTGGCAACTGAAATTACTGTACATGTTGCCATACTTATTTACTTCTGAGACTTAATAGAACTCAACTGCTGGAACCACTGAAGTGAATTGTATTAAAATAAAATATACATACAGTGTTAATCCACAATGCATAGTAATACATTGAGATATATAGTATTAGTTCTTCATTTAATAACAGCTCAAAATCTAAATCACTGGGATCTTATTTAGATTGCTTTCATTCAGTGTCAGTTTTTGCTTTTTTGTACAATTCTACCAGTACTGGAGACCCTGGATTCAGAAAATGAATGAATGAATAGAGTATACTGTAATACTTCTGACCACTGGACCACATTTTAGTAGAATGGAATTTTGTCTTTCTATTTTCCTTTACCAATTGCATTTAGATTAATATATTTATATTGTTATTTTTTACTTTTATTTTACTTCATTTTTATTAAACCATTTTTCTAAATACACTTATCTCAATAAAAGGACATGAGGAGCTTGATCTTATCCAAAGAGCTTCTGCTGAAAGATAAAACAGAATGTCAGTCCATTGTTCAGTACATTCACTTACACCTTTTTCAATTTAGCATTGGAAGATGGAGGGAACAGAGAGAAAAGCATTAAGGAGAACAGTAAACTTCACCCAGACAAGATCCAGAATGGAATTTGAAACCAGGGCGCCCTGTCTGGTCGGGACACCAATGTTGTGGAAGGTCCGGGACCTAGGGAGTGGTCAGGGCATTATCTCCCTCAGATTGCTAGGTGGCAGCCCCCCTGGGTTGCTGCTGTGCCATAGATTCCCGCAAGGCTTCATGGGAGTTCGCTGCAGCCCTGTCAGGGGGAGATGTGGAGGTTGCAGAGCCCTTCTACAGTGGGCTTACACCGCAAATGGGTGTGATTCCAGACCTCGCTAACAAGCCACCTGGAGTACTCCAAGGAACAGAATAAAAGGAGTGAGCTGCAACTACTCCTGGAGACAGGGTCGGGAGGAAGTGGACAAAGGTTACGAGAGGAGGAGTGGAGGAAGAGAGAGAGAGAAAGAAGGAAGAAAGGACTGTGTTTATTTGCACATTTGGTGCTTTTGTACTGTGCTGCTTTCGAGAGCGAGGGAAAAGTGCTTCCCACTTAGATAAAATGAGTGTGCTGTGTGCAAAACTTGTGCCTGGTGTCTGCTTGTGTCATGTTTGGGCATCTGGAGAGCCCCCATCTGGTCTATATATACATATATATATATATATATATATATATATAGTCACGCATGTGTGAGTAGGGGGAAGTTGTATGGACTAAGTGAGGGTAATTCGACGCCAGGCCAGGGGGTGGCGGGGTGCGCTAAAACTTCTTCTATTGTCTCTACACACCAGACGCAGGAAAACCTGTCTGACTCATCCCTGAAGACGTCACTTCCAGTTCCGGCGCCTAGGAGAACAGCACTTCCGGTTATGATGCCAGAAGAAGGCCACGTCCGGTTCCCATATGTCACTTCCGGTCTTGGCATTTAAAGCCGTAATTTTTACAACCTGTATCCACTGAAGACACTTCAGTCTGATTTTCAAAACCCATTGCAGCCAGGGATAATACACGGGTGGCTGCCTCAAACCTTTTTGATCGTGTCGAATCTGATCATTTCACAATCATACCGCCATACTTTTTCATATCCTTTGAATTAATAACCAAAGAGCTCAACCTTTTTTCTTAGACACAACACATGTAGAGTAATTAATTTGGCCTGTGCTGCATATTGAGCCAATAGTTGTATACCCTGCAGTTTACATCCTAATTCCTTGGCCACTACACTTGCCAGAGATAATTAGAATAGATATTAAGATAAATGTGAATAGGGATCCCATATGGACTACCAACAAGAATTCTTCGTTCTGCATCATCTATGTTCCAAAATTCATTTACTCATTTGACAATAAAGTACAAATCAGACAGAAGAAATGTGAGTTCAGCACATGAACACAACCTTTTTTTTTCAATTAAGGGCCACTTTCAATTCACTTGAGGAGGACTGCATTAGTTTTAATTACTTCTTGGCACATTTGTGTCACTTGCTGCAATAATCTATGATTTTCTAAAAATAAACATAAAATCTCAGCTGAAAATGTAATTATGTTGTGCTCTAGCTCTGTAAAGAGCATCTCTGCCCTGCAGGTAATGGATTTCACTTCCAATCTGCTTCGCCGTGAAAGCACAGGAGCCCTGGAGATGAAGTTTAAGACAGTGTGGAATGGTAAATAGATCAGAGTAATCAATCATACACTGAAATGCTCTTAAAAAGTGAGCAGAACTCAATATATAGACATTTCACTTTGGTGGCTACCTCCTTTGCAATGTATGCTATACATTTCTCTTAAAATAACCATATTTGTAATCTATAGTAGGAAAACGTATACATCAAAGCTGTGCCATTGATAAGCATTGAAAGGATTTGATTTAGTCTCATACTTTTTCATCATTCTTACAGTACTAAATGATTTGAGGATAAAGGAAAAAAGTGTAGTATTCAAAAGTTTTAGTAGGATTTGGCTTAGTCTCACATGCTTTTCTCATGCTTAAAAACTGGTAATAATATGATTTTAATTCATTTTAAATACTATAAATAATAGTACCACTTTTTCATACGAGCTGTAACCAAAATTACAGTATGACTTTGAATTTTTCTGTCAATCCATCCATTAATTTCTCAAATATGAACACTTTAATTAAGCATTACCAAGGTATCACATTTTATTTCTTAATCTGAACAATAAAAATCTGAATAATATTTTAAATATTTAACACCACCAGTTATCTTTAAATATAGACTTAATAAAATGTCAGTAACAAGTTACCATAGTATGCTTAATAAAGGTGTAACTGTTGTCATGTATCATCATTCTGTGAACATTTTACTGAGTATTATGTTTAATAGATTTCTTAGTACAAATTTGTAACAGAGGATATATCGAATTCTTTTACTCAGGTATTCTAGCTTGCATACTATAAGACCACTGTGGATGGATTAGACAATATTAAACAGTATTTAGCTAACTCTCAGAGAAAGGAAGCATCCAGAAAAGCTACAGAGACTACATGAGCACTAGAAATTTATAAGCAAGTGTGACTGGGACCAGAGCCAGTCCCCGAAACACTGGTCCAAGGCAGTAACCTATAAGTATAATTTGCAATACTGTTGATTCTTCTGGGTGGCCTTACACATCCTATGCCCAGTCATTGCCTATGTGGAGTTTGCATTTGCTCCCAATGTCAGAATCCATTTTTCCTCTGGGTACTACAGTCACCTACTACCAGCAAAGCCGAACAGCACATGTGATAACTTAAATGATGATTTTAAACTGGCCCTGTGTGGGTGTTTATGGGCTCTGCGATGCGCTGACTCTCTTTGGTTGATTTCCATCAAATGGTGAGTGCTGCCAGGATAGTCTTCAGTATTGTATCATGCAGCTTTACAAATATAATACTTATTTTAACTATATTTGTAAATATGTAAAATTATCGATTGAATTTATATTGCCTTACAGTGGTTTCTGGTAATTTCATTCATTCATTTTTGGCTTGATGACAAATTGCATTGAGTTCTTGGCTTTCAGACATGGCTTTGATTTTTGACTGCATCAGTTCTCCTTGTTGCAGTCTTAAACAATTCTGCTAGTTTTTCCCTGGCGGTACAAAAATGAAATGGAAGGGATTCAAACCTGGATCTCTTGGTTGAAAGGCAAGTATGTTAACCACCACACTGTGCATGGTGCTTAATGTCTGTTGGAGTATTTCATACCACTCACTCTTTTGAAAATGCGTCTCTCTTTTCTAGCATTTCTTGGGGATTATTTCAAAACTGTGCTATTGTTGTAAATTGGGAAAAGAAATGATTGTGCTAAGACTAAATATGATTGGTGATCCCAAATTTGTTAAGAGATAAGAGTCAGCTGTGGAGTTACAATCACTCCAGCCCAGAGCTGCCCAGAGAACAAGGCGGTAAGTTATACGAGAAGATACATTAAAATTCCCCAAAACAGTCAATAGCATGAAAGTATGGTTTTGTTATTGAATTTGCTGCTAGGTATCGTATACCTACAGTTTGCTTCATCAGTCCAATGAGTGACATCATGTTGAGTTGAATAAGTATTTTTGGCATTTTCACTAGAATTGTTTGACATTGATGAACTTGTTCATAAACAGTTTGTTCCCTATCGATGGACTGCTAATCAGACACATTATACTGAACTTCTAAGGTGGCTACAGGAAAGAATCAGGGGAAAAAAACATCCGGAGAAGAGGTGCACCTAAAACTGGATTTTAAACCATGACAGTGTAATTGCACATATCGAATTGTCAGTCAAAGAGTTTTTGACCAAAAATAATGTGGTTGTTGTTTTGCACCACATTTATTCACCACATTTCACTTCCTTTCATTGCGAAATAAAAATCAAGACTGAAAAAAAGAAGATTTGCTATCGTGGAAAAAATCCAGTAAAAAAGGCTTTAAATATGGTAACAAAATGATTACTGGTAATGTTTCCAGGAATGGGAGGAACACTGGGAGAAGTGTGTTGCATCTCAAGGAGAGTATATTAAAGGTAGTTAAAAGGAAATAGCTGTAAGCTTTATAATACAGATTTTTTTTAAATTTCAAGGAGTTTCTGGGTTCCCCTCATATGTTAAAAACCTGACATATGGTACTTGTACTTGTGTGTAAATTGACAAGCAAACGAACTATCACAGAATGTGTTTCATAGATAGAGAGATTTTAATGTCCAGAAATATTAAACAGCTCATTCAAATTGGAATAGCTCTCTTACTGTGCTTCATACTTATCAGCATTCTCTTTATAAATCTTAGAAACCTATCATACTTTTTGGGTTACAACTTCTATGTCAAGTTATCTTATCCTGTTGAGTACAACTATAGTCTTCAATTATTCCTTGAAGTTTCCTTTTTTACCCTACTTAAATCGTTGAATCTGCCAGGCACCAATATTTTTTGGAAGTTACAATCACATACAACATCTGTTCTGTATATGACTGAGGATGTTTGAGTGTCAGAGGAAAAGAAACAGCATGGGAGAAGAAAAACTAGCAAAGGAGAAGATATGCAGAAGGAGTTCAGAAGTGTAGTATTCCCAAGGTTTTTACTTTCTCGCACACATCTATTGCACTTTCATACATACTATGGAAACTAGGATCTAAAGATGAAAAGAAATTTATTTTAAAAAAAAATCAAAAAAGTAATTTAGTTTCATGCTGGAAGGCATCAGCATTCATATTTTTATTCATGTTCTGTTTTAAATGAGCTTCACCCCTGCTGATAAATACTCAAAATGCTGAAGGTTTTCATAGTATCATGGCTGTTTAATATTATGGAGTTGTCGTTAGTCACTCCATTTTTTGCTCATGTATTAAATAGTTTGTAATGGAGAATCACAGACCTAACCTTACTGTTTAATGTATTCATTAATATTTATTTCCTCATTTTAAAAATTCATTACAAGTACAGCTTCTGAACTATAAGCATATTTTGTTTGTAATGATCTTCATCTTATCTTTTCAATGCACCACAGACTCCACAGAATGCACCATGACATGCTGTACGCGCTACTTACCTTCTGCTGCTCTAATAGGACCGGGGGGTTTAAACAGAGGATTGGGCATGTTGCTTATTGTTATGATTCTGATTATTCACAATTTCTATAACATCTTTTTAAAATAGATTATAAAAATTGTATCAAAATATAAGGAAATTAATTTAAAAATAAGTTAGGTGTCTTTAATAAACCTGTTTAACTAAATAAACAACTCAATCAAGCAGGATGTCCAGTAATAACGGAATGCTGAAAATACCAATTAATAACAAATAAAAACCAGCCACTAGTTGTCCTCTAGAAATACAGTCAAATGTCTTGAAGTAATTATCCTTTCTCCTAAACTATTTTATTAAATTCATATTGATCAACAGTTAATCTAAATAACATGTTCAGCATAGCCAGGAGCCGTACTACCTGTACTGTAGAACAGGTCATCCACCTGAAGCTAAGCAGGTTTGGGCCCTGTCAGTACTTGGATGGCAGACTAACCAGGAAAGCTGGGGTTGCTGCTAGAAGAGGTGTTGGTGAGGCCAGTGGTGTGAGTGTGGATCCTAAAGGGCAGTGACAGGGACACGGTGTTGTAAAATTTGGTATTGTCCTTTCAGATGAGAAATAAAACCAAGGTCCTGACTCTCTGTGGTCCCCCAAAGTCCTACTTAAATTGCCTAACACATCCATTCCGGCCCACTAATAATCCCCTGCTTCTGTCTAGTAATCTCTCCCACCACTTCATCACCTAATTGCTAATGTGCGCTGAGCATACTGGTGCAGGAATGGCTGCGCATTGGTGGCGGTTGAAGTAGCTCCCCATTGTCTTTGTTTTGTTAAAAGCACAATATCCAGAGGTTAACACCTAATACAAACATAGGAACCATGTGCAAACTGGGCCGTAAAGCCTGTCTCCTGGAGCTGTAAAGTTAACCACTCTGTGACCATGCTGACCTCTGGAAATTGCATTTCAAATAATTTTTAAATAATGTAAATAACAGATGTACTAAAGAATAATGAACGTTTTTCTGCAGAGGTCATGGAACAGCGCTTGCCTACATGTCCTTGGGGAATGAGGGGAGAGTAAAGATCAATTTAAATATTGGTATGTTTATGCTCAGAAAACCCTGTAGGTTTCAGGGTTGAAAACTGCTTTGTGTTTATTTTTAGATTGTGTGGTCCCCAGGGGCCACTGCAGCTCCTTAAATTCCTGACACAAAGGCTCAAGCATACCATAAGTTCACAATGAATAAAAGGTTTAATCATGTGAAACTCTTAAAAAGAAGTGTTTCCCACACCACCACCACCACAACTCTAATTCTCTATAAATGTTGTCTGTCCTCTGCTCCCCCAGCAAGCTTTGTTTTCCTCCTCCTGACTGTGGCTCCCTGTGTCGAGGTGGACAGATCCTTTCATATAAAACCCCGATGTCCCACAACTGTGGCTCAGGAGTTCTTCTGGGTGATGCTGGATCCTGACAAAGTAGGGCTCGCTAGCCCCTTCTGCGCTCCCTGAGGGCACCAACTGAACCCAACACAGCTGAACCAACAAACTGCAGTTTTCAATGTTCCCTGAACGAATCCATTGAGGTGCCGTAACCCAGGGAGGATATCAACTAGTGCCTCAGGGGAGACAATGGCCTAAGAAAACTGTATTCCCCTGCCCTTCCATGCCATTGGCGTAAGTATCCCAGCAGAGCTCAGGCCAGTATGCCAGTCCCTGTGTGGCATCTTTCATAATTGTTACTAGTCAAACAAATAGTTTGAAAAGTTTAAATACATAGGGACAAACCTGACTAAATTTTACATATGTTTTTCAACTTCACAAAGAAGCTCTGATTACTAGAGGCAAATTCATTAGTCAAGGTCAACTGCCTCACATTTATATGTCAGTAGACGGCACTGTACATGATCCCTCTCTGTTGCCTTATAGTTAGTAGTCACATGGAACCAGATTTGAGAACACATGTCTGGGGACAAATCACTAAAAGGTTTGTAGTGAATAGCAGCAACGTCTGCTGCTGCTGAAAAGGCTCCACCCACTGGATTTCTCCTTAAAAACCTAATCCCAAATTTACTCCAGTAAGTGCACTTAAAATGCTTGGGGTTGCAGTTCTCCCAATGTATAGGACAAATACGTAAAATAACTATGGAAAGAAACGGAGAGAGAAAAAGAAACTGAACAAAAACTTGATGCTGAGAGAAACTGCTGTTGTCAATTCAAGAGCACAGTACCTGATGTTTAACAATTATGTAATTTATTATCATTTTGACTATTGCATCACTTCATGGTATCGCAGCAGGAAATAATGCTTAGAGAAGAACTGTAATCTTATGTATATATATTGTGTATATATATGTATTGTCACACACGTGCGCATGGGAGGCAGCTAAAGGGCTTGAGGAAGGGCAGTTCCGAATCATACTGGGATGTGGCAGAGTGCACTGACTCTTCTTCTCCCTTGCCTGCAGACCATTCACGGGAGATTTCTCCTGGCTTTCTTGACATCACTTCCGGGGCCGAGCCTATGGAAGAATACCTTGCCGGCTCCAGCCCCTTTGATGTCACGTTCGGGCTCGAACCTATGGCTGAAGACCTTCCTGAGCCCGACCCCTTTGATCTCACTTCCTGTCTTCCCCTTTAAAAGCCTCCACCTTTACTCTATTCCCTCAGTTCTGTTTTGCACTCGGTTTTGTGCACAGCAGTGCTATCATTTCAAAAGACAATTTGCAGCCAGGAAACCAAATATACCCAAACCTTGCTATGGCTCTTTGTGGCTTTTGTGACAGTGGCGTAGTCAGCAGGATGGAGAAGTCCCGGAAGAGCAGGGCACAGGACCTGCAGTGTATCCAGGTGGGAGCGTACCGGGGCCGAGTTTTCAGGTGGGGTGGGTGTCCAGTGGTTCGGTGTGGAGCGGTGGTTCCGCTCCCAGCACACTTAACTTGGCAACCTAGAGAGGCCAGGGAGTGTGCGAGAGGGGCTCACAGAGTTGGTCCCTGTCCAGTCCCATTGGTCCCTGGTCCAGTCCCAATGTATTGGTCGCTAAGCCTGACAAGAGTTGAAGGTTTTGCAATGACTTCCGTCGACTTAATCAAGTCTCCCAGTTTGATCCTTATCCATTGTCACGAGTGGATGACCTCCTCAAGAGGCTTGGACAGGCTCAATATTTGACCACCCTCAACATGACAAAGGGGTACTGGCAGGTTCCTTTGACAGACTCCGTGAAGGTTAAAACCGTGTTTAGCACCCCTAGCGGACACTGGCAGTATCGTGTCTTTCCATTTGGGTTACACAGGGCTCCGGCAACCTTCCAGCATCTGGTGGACAAAGTACTCAGGCCTCATAACAAATACAGTGCTGCCTACCTGGATGACATGGTCATCTATTCCAGCACATGGACGGAACACCTACCGCAATTAAAAGCGGAATTGCAGACACTTGGTGAGGCCGGACTTCGGATTAATCCCAAGAAATGTTTCTTTGGATTGAGCGAAGCCAAATATTTAGGCTACCTAGTGGGTCGGGGTACCGTGAAGTCACAGTGCTCCAAAGTAGACGCCATTTTGAAATGGCCCTGTCCGCAAACCAAGCGGCAGGTCCAAGCCTTTCTCGGGTTAGCGGGGTACTACTGCCGGTTTGAGAGAGCGGCGCCCTTGACTGATTTGACAAAGAAATGGGGCCCCAAACATTGTATTATGGACTGAAAAGACAGGCGCTGCATTTAGTGACTTGAAGTATGCGCTTACATCCGCACCTATTTTGAAAGCACCTAACTTTTCTTTACCTTTCATCATCCAGATGGATGCTTCGGACATAGGCCTGGGGGCCATGCTGAGCCAAAGCGTCGATGGTGTGGAACACCCCATCATGTTCCTGAGCCAGAAACTGTTGGACCGGGAGACCAGGTATGCGTCGGTGGAGAGGGAGGCTTTGGCGATTACTCAGCAGAGGTACTACCTGTTGGAATTCACCCTTGTCATGGACCATGCACCTTTACAGTGTCACCAGGTGGTTTCTTGACCTCCAGCCATACAAGGTTTTGCTCATTCATCGTTGGGGCACTCTTCACGCCAACGCAGACACTCTTTCTTGGGTTCACGACCTCTCGGCCAGGGTCGTCCGACCCGACGGGTCTGGGCTGAGGGGCGGCCTTGACACATACGTGTACATGGGAAGCAGCTTCCTGAGCCGGACCCCTTTGATCTCACTTCCTGTCTTCCCCTTTAAAAGCCTCCACCTTTACCCTATTCCCTCAGTTCTGTTTTGCACTCGGTTTTGTGCACAGCAGTGCTATCATTTCAAACGACAATTTGCAGCCAAGAAACCAATTATATGTGTGGCTGCCCCAAACCTTGCTATGGCTCTTTGTGGCTTTTGTGACAGTGGTGTAGTCGGCAGTCTGATGGAGAAGTCCCGGAAGAGAAGGTATATATATACATATATATATATATATATATATATATATATATATATATATATATATATATATATATACATATATTGTAGAAAAGGCACTATATAGGCACCTGACCGGGCACAGAAGGACACAGAGGCACGTATAAAGCACAAGGACTTTTATTTTTCTCTTCACCCGTGGGCGCACGTCTTCCCCGTGACCCACAGGCACCACACAATACCAACAGTTTCTCCCTTTTACCACCACTCCTCCTCAAGCTTCATCTCCTTCCTCCCAACTCTCGCTCTCTGAGTGGTGGTGGCTGGCCCTTTTTATAACCCACCTGGAAGCATTCCAGATGCTTGACCACCTGGTTCTAATTGCACTTCCAGGTGGGGCTGAAGATTCGACCAGCCAGGCTGCAGACTCCATGCAGCTCCCCCTGGTGGCCATCCGAGCCCCCAACCAGGCTGTGGAGGACTTCATCTCCCATGGAGCCATGCACCAGGTTGGGGAATCATCGTCTGCCAGGGAGGCTGCCACCAAGCGTCCCTGGGGAGGTATTGAACTGTCCATGGCTGCTCCCCCAGAACAGATGCAGCAGGGGCGTCCCTGCTGGGCATGGGACCCAGCTGTCCATTACAATATATATATATATATATAAATTCACTATATGGACAAAAGTATTGGTACATACCACTTAATTATTGAATTCAGGTG
The DNA here is from genome assembly GCF_900747795.2 of Erpetoichthys calabaricus. Classification (NCBI taxonomy): domain Eukaryota; kingdom Metazoa; phylum Chordata; class Cladistia; order Polypteriformes; family Polypteridae; genus Erpetoichthys; species Erpetoichthys calabaricus. The sequence continues at coordinate 264,281,449 of NC_041397.2, read as the reverse complement.
GTTTCAATCATATCCATTGCCACAGGTGTATAAAATCAAGCACCTAGCCATGCAGTCTCCATTTACAAACATTTGTGAAACAAAATGGGTCATTCTGAAGAGCTCAGTGACTTCAAGCATGGTACTGTGATAGGACCCCACCTTTGCAATAAATTTCATCCCTGTTGGATATTCCATGGTCAACTGTAAGTGGTGATATTGGAAAGTGGAAGCATTTAGGGACAACAGCAACTCAGCCACGAAACAGAAGACCACGTAAAGTCACACAGTGGGATCAATGACAGTAAATATGCATGTTTTGTTAAAGTCACCAACACTCTGCTGATTCCATAGCTGAAGAGTTTCAGACTTCTACTGGCATTAATGTAAGCACAACAACTTCATGGAATGGGTTTCCATGGCCAAGCAGCTGCATGCTAGATTCACATTGCCAAGTTCAATGCCAAGCATTGGATGGAGTGTTGTAAAGTACACTGCCACTGGACTGAGGAGCAGTGGAACCATGTTCTATGGAGTGACGAATCACGCTGCTCTGTTTGGCACTCAGGTGGGTAATCCTGAGTTTGGCGGATGATGGGAGAATGTTACTTGCCTGCCAGTATTGTGCCAACTGTGAAGTTTGGTGGAGGAAGGATAATGGTGTGGGGCTGTTTTTCAGGGTTTGAGCTAGACCCCTTACTTCCAATGAAGGGCAGTCTTAATGCTTCAGCATACCAAGGCAACGTCAGGCTTTCTCATCCAACCTCAGTGCCTGACCTCATAAATGCTCTACAAAATGAATAGGCACAAATTCCCACAGAAACACTCCAAAATCTTATGGAAAGCCTTCCAAGAAGAGTAGAATCTGTTATAGCTGCAAAGGGGAGACCAACTCCATATTAAAGTCTATGTATTTGAATGCAATGTCATTAAAGTCCCTGTTGGTGTAATGGTCATTCGTCTCAATACTATTGTCCATATAGTGTTGTCGTACATGGCTGGGGGTCAGACCCGGCTGGGACGCCTGGAGGGACTGGGAGGTGGCATATTTGTCCTCCGGGCCACGAGGGGGCAACCGCCCTGGAGCAGAAGAGGGCCACGGAAGGGGAGCAGGGAGGCTCAAGTCCGTGGAGGCCTGTATCCACCGCCAGGGGGTGCCCTGAGCCTCATGGAGCTTGGGACTTATTTACTTCCGCCACACCCATGGAGGACGATCCTTCCAGGGTCACCTGGAGTGCTTCCGGGTGCTCTCCTGATGCTTCCGCCACACCAGGACGTGATGTCAGGTAGAGCACCTGGAGCTCATCCGGGTGAGGATAAGAGGGGCCGCCTCCCTCCAATCACCGAGCTGGAGTCAGGGGCAGGAGCAGGACGAAGCTCGACGAAGCTCCTGGAGAGAGAAATAACAGGTGGGCCAGGGACGAGGAGAGAGAAGGCCCAGGAGAAGGGTGACTGGGGCTAGAGGCACTGTGAGTTGTGCGGGACTGTGTTGTGTTGTGGAGAAGAAAATAAAGAGTATATTTGTATAAAGATGTGGTCTCCGACTGGTGGTGTCCGGGCAAATATCACAGTGTATATACTGTGTCTTAAAATCATAAAATTATATTCTGGTATAGCATGTTTGACATTTCCAGTTAGACAGTAATGTTAACTTAGTTTAGTCATTTGTTTAGATGTGTAGTGAGACATTAGGGGCTGTGCAGCCCTGTCCGTGGTCGTGTCAGTGTTTATTTATTGTTTTGAATGGACTGAGGCCTGAAAATGGCATCTTTGTGGCTCTTCTTTAATAACTTGGTAATGACAGAACTTTTAACCTGCTGTTAACATATCATTTAGTCTATCCATCCATCCATTGTCTTAACTTGACTATTCAAGGCAGGTTTGCAGGACAACTGGGGCCTATCCCAAAAATGACTGGGCACAAGGCAGGAACACCACCTAGGTATCATGCCAGTGTGACGATGCGGGTTCGGCTCCATGCTCCCATCGGTTGTTAGGGAGCCCTTGAACCCATCACCGTCGGTAATGTCACCGATGAGCTAGACATGGGACTCCCTCCCACGGCCAAGGCTCTCACATGGAGGACACCCTATCCCATGTCAAGACTCCCGCTGACATCCACGGAGAATCTTCTGCCTTCCTGTCACTCCCGTCCTTCAAACAAAACTCTGCGGGAGCGACAACAACTACTACGCACGGGGTGTCGGCCTAACACCCATGCTGCCATCCCAGCTGCTGTGAGCCTTTGCTCGCTCGTTTTCCTGCACTGGCGCACGCTCTCTCCCGCTTCCTCCCATAACCTCCATCTTTCTTTTACCTCGTTCACCTTTCCTTCTTCTCTCAGTTAAACTACCCTTAACCGGCTCGCGCTTCCCTTTATACCGAGGGACATAGCAGCTGTAGCATATTAGCCACAGGAGCAATCACGGATGTGGGCAGTCTCTCACCTGTGCACTTAGGTGAGAAACGCCCACACCGCAGATCGCCCTGTGGCTCGCTACAACCACCACGCCCCCTCCTAAGCCGCGAGCGCGGCGATTATTTATTTAAAATAAAAACGGCCTTTGATGGAGAGCTGTGGACCCATAACACCATAGCCAGTCACACCATTTTACTGTTCATCCTTTTGTAAACACAGTTGCCACTTCTTTCAGCCTCACACTGACTGCTGCAGTATTGTCAAAACTGACAGTGGCAGAGACTACATATAGCGGGTGACAGTGCATCTTTTACTTTTACCACCAGCTCACTGATGTCTTTGAATGCTAAAATATAATCTGGTTTAACAGAAACCTATTTTTTTGTAACAAGTTGTTTATTTTTTACAAATGTAATGTATTCTTTGCACACACAACACACATTTATATGTTTAACAGGCTTTTCAACCATAGAAGTTTACCCAATGTCACTACAGTCTTTCTTTCTTTTGTCCCAGGTTAACAAACACTCTGTTACTCTTTGCTGTTTAAAGCACAGTCTTTATTCCAACTTCCAACTTCACGAGGCCCTGGATTAGTTTAGAAATTTCAAACTAAATGAATTGCCTAATTATTCCTACCCACATTTAATCCAAATTCAGTCATATGTATTATACATCTGGCTCTGTGAGACTATACGGATGGTGAACCTATACTTAATGTCTTCTGGATAAGCTTAGTTGGTGTATGTTGGTCAACCAACTTTCTCATGTTTACTGCCAAGCATCACCCTCAGGTCTGTTTCTCAGTGTGCTTTTTTCAGGTGGGGTGCTTGATATAAACTATAACGGAAGTCATGCTTTGTCTGGCTTCAAGAGTTGCCTAAGCAGAAGCAATAAGGTTCCTGAGTGCAAATTTCTTAAGCTCAGTGGGTTCATAAAAGCCCCACTACTGTATTAAACTCTTCACCACTCCTGCCCCACCCAGTCTGAGTTCAGATGCATTTGTGCAGATTGCCAATATGGGTGTAACTGGCATACACGTTGGCAGTAGAGACATTTTTCAAGAAAATAATGTCTGTAAACTGTTTTTCTCTGAAAACTTTGCTAACTTCTCTGGGGCTGAACTTTACCATTTCAATACTGCTTATATTTGCAACCTATTTTATTTTCTTATTCATCATTAAAGACTGCTTGTGAATGGCTCAGTTTTATTTCTACAGCATTAAGACAAAGAGTGTTATGAATTTATTAGAGCATCCCGTGTTGTGAGCAGTTTTGCTCTGGGCTCTCTTTAGTTATACTTGACTAAGGAATGGGATGCCAGCATCCCTGTATCTGCTTATTCTCATCTTATTTATTTCACTAACAGTAGTGCCAGAAGCAATCTTAATGGCAATAAACCAGATTAGACTGAGACTGCTAACACTTTGTAACATAAAACAGACCTCTCACAAAAAGCAAAAAAACACTCTGGATCTAGGTTCATAAATTGAATGACATTAGCTTGATATGAATTCTGTCAGTGATTTGATTCTCTGAACAACCTCTCTGTATACACTGCTGGTAAATAACGTGAAATGTACAGATTGAAAAATACACTGTGTAACAAATTATAAGATAATGAAACAGCCAGAGATCACAGGAGTTTGTCTTACACAAATTATTTTGCACATTCTGATTTGCAATTGTAATATAATCTTGCCTGCGGTGGGCAGGCGCCCTGCCTGGGGTTGGTTTCCTGCCTTGCGCCCTGTGTTGGCTGGGATTGGCTCCAGCAGACCCTCGTGACCCTGTAGTTAGGATATAGCTGGTTGGATAATGGATGGATATAATCTTGCAGTTTCCGAAAATATCTTATTACACAATAAATATATGTAGTTGCAAAGGAGGAAGCACCATGGTGCCAACAATAATAAGACAGCTTACAAAGAAGACCTATGCTTTCTGACACTGAAGAGTCTGTCTTCCATGGCTGCATATCTTTCTGGTACTGTAATCACTTTGCTCAAAGTGATTGCGGTACCACAAAGCAGAGGGTGATAAAGTCAGCAAGAAAGTTACTGCCTCACATGTGCCTTCTGTTCAAAATATATACAGTATAACCCATGCTGCCTTACAATGGCTAAAATTATTATAAAAGACTGCACATTAACTCTTCTCCTTCCTCAGTTTTGGCATATGGTTCAGGATATTATAACTTGCACCACAACATTTAGGGACAGGTCATAAATAACAATCGTAAACCTCTATTTTATAAACAGAAGCAGCTTCATAAATAAGGATTTATTAACACAAGAAGTGAAAAATGAAAGAGAACACTCAAACGATCAAAAAGAGGCAAAAATGATTTGTCTAATAAGGCAATCCAAGGTGAAAAAGTACAAAATCACAATCTAGTAATTGAAAGTTCACAGAACAGGAGTGAGTAAAAACCTGAAAATCAAAAAACTAAAAGAAAATCAAAACAAAATAGTAATGCATAAACAAGGACTCCTTGACAAACACCATGATCTGTTACCTGTGCTTCCTCATCTTGCACCTTAAACAACCAGGAGAAGGGCTCAGGAGTGGTGATGTCAGAGTGGCTCTGCCTCCTGGGGCTCCACCCACAAAACTTATTGAATGAAGGTACACTTAAAGTTACTTAGCAACTTCTCCAGTCTGCAGAAACAATAAACAATGAAACACTGACCCCCAAATGCCAAGGAATAGTTTCTCCTGCTCAACATCCAGCCCAACACATCCCTGAACTGAATCAGGACTTCAGTAGCTAGAAAATGGAGAGTGGTTCGAGTTGATAGAATGGCAACAGTAACTTAAATAACCACTCGTTACAACAGAAGAGCATCTCTGAATGCATAACACATCAAACATTAAAGCAAATGCACTACAACGGCAGGAGACCACACTGGGTGCCACTCCTGTCAGCTAAGAACAGGCAACTCAGGTTACACAGGCTCACCAAAATTGGGCAATAAAAGACTGGAAAAACGTTGCATAGTCAGATGAGTCTCGATTTCTGCTGTGACATTCAGATGGTAGGGTCAGAATTTGGTATCAACAACATGAAAGCATGGATCCATCCTGCCTTGTATCAACGGTTCAGACTGGTCGTGGTGGTGTAACGATGTGGGGGATATTTTCCCAGCACACTTTGGGCCCCTTAGTGCTAACTGAGTATCATTTTAATGCCACAGCCTACCTGAGTATTATTGCTGGCTACTTCCAATAGGATAACGCGCCATGTCACAAAGCGAATTACCTGTTCCATCACACTCCAAAGGTGCTCTATAGGAGTCAAATCTGGTGACTGTGGAGGCCATTTGAGTAAAGAGAACTCATTGTCATAGTCAAGAAACCAGATTGAGATGATCTGAGCTTTGATTTGAGTGGCCCACTGTACTGTATTATCCTTTTAGTAGAATTGGGCTGAAAATATGCAAGAAACAGCCAAGAAAATATCTGGGATTTCAAATATTTTAGATGATAGTAGTGCTTAGCAGTTTTTGGCACTTATTTATGGCATGGTCGGATTAGCACAGATAGCAGATTAAAACCTGTTTTTTGCAGATGATGCAGAATATTTTGTATTGCAGTTTTTAAGGGTTTTAATGCAAAAATGTAAGCTTTGCTATTTTGACTTTTGAAGAAATTATACTATAGGTTTGTAATGAAGTAAAGCTTTTCTGGTGTTTTTAAGTTATTCTTTAATCATGCCTTACTTTATGTACAAATAGAAAAATCTGACATAATGAAATACTTTTTCCAGATTCCCTTTTGAGTTTAAACCTCTAATTTAAATTGATCTATGGCCCACTTCAAAACAGTGTCACATATGACATCTACTTACTTTAAATAAAATGCAGCTTGAATTAAATATGAGAACCTCAGACGGCATCTTTCATTTATTTTGTATATATTTTAAAAAGCAAGTACAGAAGGAGGGGTTGCTGCCAAAGCTGAACTTGTTAAAATGTACTGTAAAGTAAACCTGAATATAAATCCACATATATTTATAGTGGATAAACAAAAAAAAGCAATGGTAGAAACCAAAGATACCTTTGTGCTAAAGAATTTAATGTACATGATAAAATATTATACAATAAAAAGCAAGGATTGCTGAATTTGGAATAAAGTGTGCATTTTAAGCTTTGAAAAATTGATTTCATATAGAATAAACTGCATTGCTAGCATAATTCAGTTTAATTAAATAACATTAGTATACAGTGAAAAAAATTGTTTTGATTATTTCATGTGATTTTAATATAATTTTTTCTCCATCAAATAATATTTTTTATGAAAATGCTGGGTGATTCATAGGGATGCATTAGAAAAAGTGTGCACATGATGTGCCACTAAACAAAGTTTATCAAAAAACAGTTATGTTCAAGTCAATGGTTATGCATTGTCATTTTCATTACATATATGTTAACAAATATTAGATTGACTAAATAGTTTCATGTTAATTTGTTTTAGCACAATATTGTTATCACACACATGCACTTGGGGAACAACTTAAGGGCTTGGTTAATTATATTACTCCCCTGGAACACATGAGGATGCTAAGCAATAACAATTTCTCTTCTCCTTTCCCTTCTGCAGAAAGAAAGATTGACATGCCTCCAACCATGACATCACTTCCAGAGTCACTCCACTTGGACCTGCCTCTTCCTCCCAGAAGCCATCAAAACTGGAAATGTAGCCATATTGTCCAGACTCCGTTGAATTCATCAATAAGTCTCAACAACTGCGCTTAACACACGTTTTTCTTTGTGCCTTTTTTAGCTTTTTCAAAATACCGGGTTCGCCTTTGAAGTGCCCCAGACCCTTTATAATTGTCTGTCTTGTCTTTACAATTGTAAGCATGAATAAATTGTGTAATTTGTTAAATTTTAATTTTGTTCCTATGAATTACTTAGGAATTCTCTGAAATCACTTTTTTGTCCAGCACCTCCTGACTCACTAGTAGGTGAAAACCCCCATATGACATATCATTCAACTTCTCTTGATGTCTAGTTATGCAAGACATCAAGACAAGCTTTTTGGCCCTGTAGACCAAACAGAACACTGAACTCTTAGAACATTTTTGGACCATATTTTGTGCAGGAAATTACACCCTTATGGTAAAGAGTAAACCAATATATGTATTCAGCAAAAATGATAAGAAGGACTTGAAGTTGTGCATGCCACATCCACCGATCCCAGAAATTCAACTCCTAATGGGATACAAGGGGTCAAAGTTACACCTTTTCACAAAACTTGGAAAAAAGTGGAATCAGTAATACAGGCATTTGGAGTGTTGTTTTAAGCTATTTCACAGCTGCTGATCACGAATATGATAATAATTTTGATATTTGATTCTTTACCGGTGGTTGTAAACCTCAAAGAGACACTCCCTGAAGGTTAAAAGTGACACATTTCAATCATAAGCGTGTGGGTATCTATTGAGACTATTTCAAAGTCAGTGATTACAAATATATTATTTTTTCTATTGCAATCAAAAATATTTAGATCGTTAGAGCAATCCAGATGAGAACAGGCCATTCAGCTCAACAAAGCTCACCAGTCCTATCCACTTAATTCTTTCAAAAACCATCAAGTTGAGTTTTGAAAGCCCCTAAATTTGAAAGTCCTACTGTCTACCACACTCATTAGTTGCTTATTCCATGCATCTATTGTTCTCTGTGTGAAGAAAAACTTCCTGTTTGTGTGAAATTTACCTTTAACAAGTTTCCAACTGTGTCCCTGTGTTCTTGTTGAACTCATTTTAAAATAACAGTCTTGATCCAGTGGACTAATTCCCTTCATAATTTTAAACACTTCAGTCATGTCACCTCTTAATCTTCTTTTGCTTAAACTGAAAAGAGTCCGCTCTTTTAATAATTCATTGCCTGTAGCCCTGGAATCAGCTTAGTCGCTTCTTCTCTGGACTTTTTCCAGTGCTGCTAGACTTTAAACATTTAAACTGAAGCACACATTTTAATATTTCAGATATCTGATGCAACTATTCTTGTTTATTTATGTACTTCTACCTCATTAAGTAAATCATTACATTTCATATGAGCACCCCAAATTTGGACGGCTTACACTAACACAAACCTTTTCAATTTCTTTTCAATTTTGTACTTAAATATAATGTGATGGAAACATTCTAATTATTTGTTTGTGTTTGTGAATGCAAATAAAAATAACTATCCACAACTAAAACATTTCTGTATGAGTTTAATTTAGCAGACTTGTGTAATTAATATAGACAATGCATATTACTAGGGTGAGATTTTGTCTTCTTCAGAGTGACAGAGCTCTTTGTTTTATACTGTGATCTCTGATTCACCCCGTTGTCACACTCCCGTAGAGCTGCAGCCTGAGCCTTTGACCTGGTCTCCGCCATCAAGGAATACATTAGTCTCTGATTCTACAGTGAGTCCACCGCAGACTGGCAGAGGCCTTGGGAATTCATTCAAGGTCAGTGATTATGAATATAATGTTATTTTTGATTTTTTTCCATTATGATCAAAAATATTTAGACTTTAAATATTTAAACTGAAGCACACATTTAATTATTTTAAATATTTGATGCAACAATTCTTGTTTATTTTGTACTTCTACCTCTTGAAGTAAATCATTACATTTCTTATGAACACATTGAAGTGAGGTGAATTACGCTAACTCAGACTTTCTCATTATTTTCATAGTTTCTTAACATTTTTATGTTCTGTGTTTTGCAGGCCGATGATAGTATAAAGAAGCAGTGTGTGCTGCACCCATATACCACCAACACGTGTCTTTCTTTACATGCTCTTTTGCATGTGATGTCATGGGCATTGTTTGAATATACATGCAGGATTTCCAGGAAACATGTAAAAGAAGACTCTGATTAAGACATAGCTTGTTTTTGGGAACAACTCAGGATTTTCCTCTGATTTAGAACTTTAGTGATTTTTATCTTTCGTAACATTTTTGTCTGCAATTTCCTTTTGTGGTTACATTTATTTTTATCTAAATCTCTATTATTTTACAAATTACTAATTTCATATTTAACAGACATTTTTTTATAGATCATTCTCTTTGGTCATTAACTGCAAACACATAAATTTCTTTTTGCCATGTAAATGTGTTTTAATACAAAATCGAGACAGCAAACATTTCAGCTGTGTTTAGTTTTCTTTTAGAAATATTTATTTTTTTGTTCATGTTTTCCCACTCTGATAGTTTCTGATCTGTTTATTTATTCTCACTTTCTTACTCTTTTTAGAATTAGAGCTGTTACGTACTCTGCTTTAGATTCACCAGTGATTTAGGTATTAATTTAGTTTTGTGACAGATGGGTTTTTACTTAGGCCTGTACTAACTGAAAATTAAAAAGCTGAACTTCCTTTTAAAACAGTGATTCCCGGACACAGTCACGGAGAACACCTGTGGTTGCAGGTTTTTGTTCCAACCAGATTTACAATCAGTGATAATAATCAAAAACTGATCAAATTTAATTAGCTGGTAGCTGGTCTTTTTTGTCTTATTCTGCATTTGGAGAAGCACAACAGTATGTTTTTTACATTTATAAGACAGTTAGAAATATTGCATTTTTTTCTAAAGCTATACATACTTAACTCCCTTGTGTTGTTTTCCTGTTATTTTCCCCTTTTCCTTTGTAGTTTGCTCACTTCTTTTAAGCCTAACAGTGAAAATTAACAAGAAGCAGAGCAGACAACCAGGATGATGAAGGCTGCAATGACTTCAGAGTCAGACCCACTAATTATTAAATAATCAATTAAATAACCAGAACACCTGGAAAAGCAGAAAGAAAATTAGGATGAAAATACTGTTAACGACTTAAAATAAAACAATATATTCCCTATGTAACAGCTTAGTACATTTTAATAAAAATCTACCAAATTTAGTTTTGGAATTTCTGCATTGACTTCAAAACACAGAAACTGGTCCAATGAAAAACAAAGGTGGTTGGAACAAAAACCTGCAGTCACAGGGGGTCCCCAGGACAGAGTTTGGGCACCGCTGTTCTAAAAGATGTACATAAATATAAACAAAAGACTTGTGTGTGTGTGTGGAGCACTACTCTGCTCACGCTCAACCACAGTGACAAGAGTTGGCGTGAATTTTGTAGATGTAGAAGCTTTTACAAGTATGACTTGCACTTGGTGAGATGGCACATGCATGCAATTTTAAATTACTTTTGTGCTTGCATGCACCTCACTTCGTACTCAGCCCAAGCAGACAAACTCAGATGTGTGGTACATACAGTGCATCCAGAAAGTATTCACAGCGCATCACTTTTTCCACATTTTGTTATGTTACAGCCTTATTCCAAAATGGATTAAATTCATTTTTTTCCTCAGAATTCTACACACAACACCCCATAATGACAACGTGAAAAAAGTTTACTTGAGGTTTTGCAAATTTATTAAAAATAAAAAAACTGAGAAATCCCATGTACATAAGTAATCACAGCCTTTGCTCAATACTTTGTCGATGCACCTTTGGCAGCAATTACAGCCTCAAGTCTTTTTGAATATGATGCCACAAGCTTGGCACACCTATCCTTGGCCAGTTTCGCCCATTCCTCTTTGCAGCACCTCTCAAGCTCCTTTAGGTTGGATGGGAAGCGTCGGTGCACAGCCATTTTAAGATCTCTCCAGAGATGTTCAATCGGATTGAAGTCTGGGCTCTGGCTGGGCCACTCAAGGACATTCACAGAGTTGTCCTGAAGCCACTCCTTTGATATCTTGGCTGTGTACTTAGGGTTGTTGTCTTGATGAAAGATGAACTGTCACCCCAGTCTGAGGTCAAGAGCGCTCTGGAGCAGGTTTTCATCCAGGATGTCTCTGTACATTGCTGCAGTCATCTTTCCCTTTATCCTGACTAGTCTCCCAGTCCCTGCCACTGAAAAACATCCCCACAGCATGATGCTACCACCACCATGCTTCACTGTAGGGATGGTACCAGGTTTCCTCCAAACGTGACGCCTGGCATTCACACCAAAGAGTTCAATCTTTGTCTCATCAGACCAGAGAATTTTCGTTCTCATGGTCTGAAAGTCCTTCAGGTGCCTTTTGGCAAACTCCAGGCGGGCTGCCATGTGCCTTTTACTAAGGAGTGGCTTCCGTCTGGCCACTCTGCCATACAGGCCTGATTGGTGGATTGCTGCAGAGATGGTTGTCCTTCTGGAAGGTTCTCCTCTCTCCACAGATGACCTCTGGAGCTCTGACAGAGTGACCATCGGTTCTTGGTCACCTCCCTGACTAAGGCCCTTCTCCCCCGATCGCTCAGTTTAGATGGCCGGCCAGCTCTAGGAAGAGTCCTGGTGGTTTCAGACTTCTTCCACTTAAAGATGATGGAGGCCACTGTGCTCATTGGGACCTTCAAAGCAGCAGAAATTTTTCTGTAATCCCCAGATTTGTGCCTCGAGACAATCCTGTCTCGGAGGTCTCCAGACAATTCCTTTGACTTCATGCTTGGTTTGTGCTCTGACATGAACTGTCAACTGTGGGACCTTATATAGACAGGTGTCTGCCTTTCCAAATCATGTCCAATCAACTGAATTTACCACAGGTGGACTCCAATTAAGCTGCAGAAACATCTCAAGGATGATCAGGTGAAACAGGATGCACCTGAGCTCAATTTTGAGCTTCACGGCAAAGGCTGTGAATACTTATGTACATGTGCTTTCTCAATTTTTTTATTTTTAATAAATTTGCAAAAATCTCAAGTAAACTTTTTCACGTTGTCATTATAGGGTGTTGTGTGTAGAATTCTGAGGAAAAAAATGAATTTAATCCATTTTGGAATAAGGCTGTAACATAACAAAATGTGGAAAAAGTGATGCGCTGTGAATACTTTCCGGATGCACTGTACACATTGTACATTCACACATCGAGCTACCATATGTTTGCATGAGACAGGTTCCAGCCTGTCCTGCTCAATTTGTTCCACAGCTGCACTTGACTACACATCCGCCTCAGACAAGATATGACCAGTCCCGGCCCAATTAGCTGACCCCCCCTGCAATTTCACCAATATAGTAAAACTGCAAGGGAGTCTTCAGGTTGTTGTTTGTGCTGAAGACCACACGCAGCTAGTTACACATAAATGACCTCTACAGAGTGGTTTTCAAGAGTTATTTAATTAAAAATGCTTAGATTTAGTTTAAGAATATACAACATTGTCGTCTAAATGTAAAAATACTTAGATTTAGTTTAATAAGGAATATATAGCATTGCTATCTAAATGTTTGTTTCTTAGTTTCCTTTCCAGGCAGAAGTACTTAAACATTTTTTCTCCTGAAAGTACTGTAGATGTTATAAAGATTCACTATGACTGATTATTTCAGTATCCATACCTCTGACTTTGAGCTCTCTTAACTACAAGAGTACCGACAAAAACTTAATCCAACTCGGAATCCAACAGGCATTTAGTAAATAAAATGAGTTAAGTAGTTGAAAATGCAAACATAAAAATTTTTGTAAAAACAGAAAAAAGTAAAGTTGTGTGAAGTTGTTTTTGATGTCATAAGTGGAGTTCTGCTTACATCACTGTGTTGGACTCTATCTATCTACTTTTTTTGCAAAAGTTATATTTTTAAAGAGTGTCACCATAGCCCCTTTGATGATTCTTTGAAGAGCACAAAGGGTGGGGATTTGAAGCTCACTTTTGCCCACTGTAAAACCACTGACCCACAAGTATGACCACCAAAATGTAATCAAAACCCAGTCTACTGTCCTAAATATATAAAATGTAAAACCGTCAACAGGCAGTCAGAAGAGGGACACAAGATGGTTTCCATACCAGAAAATAAAGAGAAAGAGAGAATGTAAGAGATGATGAGGAGTTATTTATAAACTGAACTGTGATCTCTTGAATAACCACACAGAAACATTTGCTTCATTAAGCGCCAGTTTCCTTTTTAGTTTTTACAGTAGATATTCAGTAATACACCATAAACATTGGCAACACTTACAGATAATATTAAATTAGGTGAACATATAGCTTTCCCAAAATGAGCATAATGGATAGAATTCAGAGATTTGGGGAATAAACCTTCCAGCCATTTTCAAACAAGCTAAATATAGTACAGCGTCACAGACAATCTGAGCTTAATCCAGCAGCATTAGATTCAAGATGGGAGCTAACCCTAGACACAGTGCATATCCATGGTAGATAATGAATCTCACACATACCGTACCAAGTTAGAATTCCCAAATGAGCTATTACACACATGTTCACGATGTAGCAGGAAAAACAGAATTCAAGAATTAAAAAGACTCATTTGTGAAACAGCTAACACTGCACCACTGTGCCATTCAACAGACAAAAGATCGAAATGGCAAATTATAAGTTTAAGAAAGATGACATGTTGATGCTGTACATTACCACCTCATAGTGCTTAGACCCAGACTGACTGCTGTTTGTGCTGTTTGCTGCCTGCGCTTGGGAAAGCAGATCATAACCTGGTTCTGCTTCAGCCTCACTACAAACCAAGAGTGAGGGTCCTACCTACAACCACACGCTCATTCAGGAAGTGGTCCCTGGAGGCAGAGCAGGCTCTGAGAGACTGCTTTGGAACTACAGACTGGGATATCCTGCAGGGATCACATAGTGAGAACATTGAGGAGGTTGTTGACTGCACTACCGATTACATCAACTTCTGTATGGACATTGTAGTTCCAGTAAGAACTGTACGCTGCTATGCTAACAACAAGCCATGGATTACAAGTGACATCAAGGGCCTTTTGAACCAGAAGAAAAGGGCTTTTAAAAGCGGTGATCAGCATGAGCTCAAGCGCGTGCAGAAGGAACTCCGAGTCAAGCTCAGAGCGGCAAAGGAGCAGTACAGAAGAAAGCTGGAGCAGAAGTTGCAGAATAACAGCATGAAGGAAGTGTGGGATGGGATGAAGATCATCACTGGCTGCAGCTCAAAGCGGTGTGCCACCATCGAGAGAGACATAAAGAGAGTAAACCAAATGAACAACTTCTTTAACAGGTTTGACCACCCTAACCCACTCTCACTCTCACCTCGGAGTACTGCACCCTCCACTCATCCTTCTGCTGATTCCAGCATAGGAGAGACATCCCCACCCATAATTACAACAGCGCAGGTGAGCAGAGAGCTGAGGAGACTTCGTGCCAGCAAAACAGCGGGTCCAGATGGAGTATCGCCACGACTGCTGAAGGTCTGTGCATCAGAGCTGGGGGGTCCTCTACAGCGCATCTTCAACCTGAGCCTGGAACAGGGGAGAGTCCCGAGGCTTTGAAAAACATCTTGCATCACCCCAGTCCCAAAGGTATCACGTCCTAGTGAGCTGAATGACTTCCGGCCTGTTGCTCTGACATCACATGTGATGAAGACCATGGAGAGGCTGCTGCTTCACCACCTGAGGCCACAGGTTCAACACGCCCTCGACCCTCTGCAGTTTGCATATCAGGAGAAGGTGGGAGTGGAGGATGCCATCATCTATATGCTACACCGCTCCCTCTCCCACTTGGACAGAGGCAGTGGTGCTGTAAGAATTATGTTTCTAGACTTCTCTAGCGCCTTCAACACAATCCAACCTCTGCTCCTTAGGGACAAGCTGACAGAGATGGGAGTAGATTCATACCTTGTGGCATGGATCGTGGACTATCTTACAAACAGACCTCAGTATGTGCATCTCGGGAACTGCAGGTGTGACATTGTGGTCAGCAACACAGGAGCGCCACAGGGGACTGTACTTTCTCCGGTCCTGTTCAGCCTATATACATCGGACTTCCAATACAACTCGGAGTCCTGCCACGTGCAAAAGTCCTCACAGGTGGTGCAGTGGTAGTGCTGCTGCTTTGCAGTAAGGAGACTGTGGAAGATTGTGGGTTCGCTTCCCGGTTCCTCCCTGTGTGGATAGTGCTTTGAGTACTGAGAAAAGCGCTATATAAATGTAATGAATTATTATATTATTATTAAAGTTCGCTGACGACACTGCTATTGTGGGCTGCATCAGGAGTGGGCAGGAGGAGGAGTATAGGGACCTAATCAATGACTTTGTTAAATGGTGCGACTCAAACCACCTACACCTGAACACCAGCAAAACCAAGGAGCTGGTGGTGGATTTTAGGAGGCCCAGGACCCTCATGGACCCCGTGATCATCAGAGGTGACTGTGTGCAGAGGGTACAGACCTATAAATACCTGGGAGTGCAGCTGGATGATAAATTAGACTGGACTGCCAATACTGATGCTCTGTGTAAGAATGGACTGAGCCGGTTATACTTCCATAGAAGGCTGGCGTCCTTCAACATCTGCAATAAGATGCTGCAGATGTTCTATCAGACGGTTGTGGCAAGCACCCTCTTCTACGCGGTGGTGTGCTGGGGAGGCAGCATTAAGAAGAAAGACGCCTCACGCCTGGACAAACTGGTGAGGAAGGCAGGCTCTATTGTTGGCATGGAGCTGGACAGTTTAACATCTGTGGCAGAGCGACGGGCACTCAGCAGGCTCCTATCAATTATGGAGAATCCATTGCATCCACTAAACAGTGTCATCTCCAGACAGAGGAGCAGCTTCAGCAACAGACTGCTGTCACTGTCCTGCTCCACTGACAGACTGAGAAGATCGTTCCTCCCCCAAACTATGCGACTCTTCAATTCCACCCCCCTGGGGGGGGGGGGGTTTGGGTAAACATTAACATTATAAAAAGTTATTGTCTGTTTTTACCTGCATTATTATGAATCTTAATTTAATATTGTTTTTTGTATCAGTATGCTGCTGCTGGTGAATGTGAATTTCCCCTTGGGATTATTAAAGTATCTATCTATCTATCTATCTATCTATCTATTTCTGTAATAATTTTAGACATGACAGCAGGCTTATAAATTTCTAAACTGAATCTGGATGTGTTTAACTGTCTCTTGTCTTTAACTGCCATTCTGTCCGGGCCTAACCTCTGCCTTGCTCCTGTAGTTGCTTCCTGAGAAGCTCTACTGCATAAAAGAGAAGCTGAGAAAGTAGATACTCTAGAGGCATGACAAATGAAGAACATAGTGTGGAATAGGGCGGCCCGGACACAGACAGGCAGACACATTTACAGCCATCACTACACGTTTATTTACACTAATATTTACAAGAGTCCATAAGTGCACCACAACACACAAACCCCAACTGTCTCCCAAAGTCCAGGCTTCTCTCTCTCTCAGCCTTCTCTCTTCCTTCAGGCCTCTTGCCGCCGCCGCCTCCGCCTCCGCCTCCGCCTCCGCCTCCGCCGCCTCCTCCTCCTCCTCCTCACCCGACTCCAGCCCTGAGTGAGGGGAGGCGGCTCCTTAAATAGGCAGGCAGCTGTTGACCACACCCGGCCACCTGCCACAATAGCTATGTCAAAAGCAAAAAAAACATTTCTCATTTTACTGTTTAAAGAATTGTTGATACCAAATATAAATATTTACATGAGCTTCTGATGTTTAAATGTTTTTGCTTTCTTTTATTCGGCTGAGCAAAAATAAAGAGTGGTTAAACATAACAGCTAAGTAAAGTGTTGCCTTAGTTGGTAACACTTTGGAACAGGGGTGTCAAATTCCTGCCATTTTCTTAATTAGTAACCAATTACTTCTGTTAACGGAACATCTTTCTTTTGTCTTAATTTCATTGACTTGAGTTTTAGCAGTCAACATCCTTGATTGTTGTTCATTTGTTAAACAACAACCAAACAATAATGAGATGCAAAGTGGGCCAACAGATCACCATCTAACTCAGGGGTCACAAAGCCAGTTCCAGGAAGCCAACCATTTCCTCTCCAACCAATTTCTTATTTAGAAGACAATTCTTGTTGTTAGCAAAAAAAACGTTTAATTCTGTAGCTTCTTAGTGCTCTCATTATATCATACCAGGCAGTTTTCAAATGGCTGCTTTTTCTGACATGTTTTGCAGACCATAGCAGATCAATATTTCTCGAGTTTAAGCTGTCTTGTACGGAAAAAAAAAGAAACACATAAATAGTTTCAATATACAAACACATGTTGTTTAACATTGTTGCCAAGGTAGAATGTCCCATTAGCAGCAATAACTGGTTGCTAACTGGGACAGTGGCTGGAATAAAACCCTACAACCACTGTGACCCTCCAGGATCTGAGTTTGACACTCGTCTTTTCAGTGCCGCCTCTGGCTAAACTAAGCGGATCCTTCTTCATGGGCCTCCAAAACCCCCCAATTGCATCTCCCTGAATCCACGACATTGTTAATTCTTATAACAGCTTTAATTTGAACAATGAATATATAAATAAGTAATAAAGAAACAATCACACATCACACACTTAAGTATATCTTTTTGATATGTTTCCTTCATAAGCAAAGGCCTAATTAGTAGTAGTAGTAGTAGTAGTAGTAGTAGTAGTAGTAGTAGTAGTAATATAAATAATAATTTTTAGGGTATCAATGTGCTGTTATTCTTTGTTACTTGACATAGCCAGCAGTATCCCTTGTGACATATGATACAACAACAAAAGTAACAAATTTAATGCTACAAGGACTACTACTTATAATAATAACTACTACTGAACATGCTTAATAATAATAATTTAATAATTTACTTAATGCATAAATACCCGGTCAAAGTGATTCTAATATTTACATACAGTATTGAAAAAAATTAACATGTGAATATATCACTTACACTTACAAATTTATTTAAACTTCATTTTGTCCTTCCAATGACAGCAGAAAGCAATAAGGCATAAACTAAATCAGTAATGATAGCTGCCAAAAAAGTGAACCAGCAATTGCTTACCTGACGCTTTCCCACAATTTATCCGGTAACTAACTAGTAAACCAGAGTGTGTTGGTAAAATGTCAGACGTGTTCTCAGTGCAATAACACTCACTCTTCTAACATTAGCAGCATGTTAATGACATATGGAGGTCCTGCAGTCTACTTGGCAGTAATAGATAATCCTTAGTCATGTGTCAGCTGGGTACTGTAACGTTGGACAAATTCAGATTTCTAAGTCCTAGTGAGCTGAATGAATTCCGGCCTGTTGCTCTGACATCACATGTGATGAAAACCATGGAGAGGCTGCTACTTCACCACCTGAGGCCACAGGTTCAACACGCCCTCGACCCTCTGCAGTTTGCATATCAGGAGAAGGTGGGAGCGGAGGATGCCATCATCTATATGCTACACCGATCCCTCTCCCACTTGGACAGAGGCAGTGGTGCTGTAAGAATTATGTTTCTAGACTTCTCTAGCGCCTTCAACACAATCCAACCTCTGCTCCTTAGGGGCAAGCTGACAGAGATGGGAGTAGATTCATACCTTGTGGCATGGATCATGGACTATCTTAAAGACAGACCTCAGTATGTGCGTCTTGGGAACTGCACGTCTGACATTGTGGTCAGCAACACAGGAGCGCCACAGGGGACTGTACTTTCTCCGGTCCTGTTCAGCCTATATACATCGGACTTCCAATACAACTCGGAGTCCTGCCACGTGCAAAAGTTCGCTGACGACACTGCTATCGTGGGCTGCATCAGGAATGGGATGGAGGAGGAGTATAGGGACCTAATCAAGGACTTTGTTAAATGCTGCGACTCAAACCACCTACACCTGAACACCAGCAAAACCAAGGAGCTGGTGGTGGATTTTAAGAGGCCCAGACCCCTCATGGACCCCGTGATCATCAGAGGTGACTGTGTGCAGATGGTACAGACCTATAAATACCTGGGAGTGCAGCTGGATGATAAATTAGACTGGACTGCCAATACTGATGCTCTGTATAAGAAAGGACAGAGCCGGTTATACTTCCTTAGAAGGCTGGCGTCCTTCAACATCTGCAATAAGATGCTGCAGATGTTCTATCAGACGGTTGTGGCAAGCACCCTCTTCTACGCGGTGGTGTGCTGGGGAGGCAGCATTAAGAAGAAAGACGCCTCACGCCTGCACAAACTGGTGAGGAAGGCAGGCTCTATTGTTGGCATGGAGCTGGACAGTTTAACATCTGTGGCAGAGCGACAGGTGCTCAGCAGGCTCCTATCAATTATGGAGAATCCACTGCATCCACTAAACAGTGTCATCTCCAGACAGAGGAGCAGCTTCAGCAACAGACTGCTGTCACTGTCCTGCTCCACTGACAGACTGAGGAGATCGTTCCTCCCCCAAACTATGCGACTCTTCAATTCCACCCGGGGGGTAAACGTTAACATTATAAAAAGTTATTGTCTGTTTTTACCTGCATTATTATCAATCTCTAATTTAATATTATTTTTTTGTTTTATTGTTTTTTTTTTGTATCAGTATGCTGCTGCTGGAGAATGTGAATTTCCCCTTAGGATTAATAAAGTATCTATCTATCTATCTATCTATCTATCTATCTATCTATCTATCTATCTATCTATCTATCTATCTATCTATCTATCTATCTATCTATCTATCTATCTATCTATCTATCTATCTATCTATCTATCTATCTATCTTCATACTTTCGTTTTTTCTTTTCTGCACTCCTGATTTCTGTTGACAAGTGTTGAAACCATCTCTTTACACATTAATGAAATATATGCACAACAGGAGGCTGTCAATGACATTAATTTTAAAATTCATGAAACAGCAATAGATAAAGAACATAAAAAATTCTCTAGAAATTCTAATCATTAACACATTTAATATAAAGATATCCATGGACTTTATCATTACACTAGAAAGCGTTTTCTGATGTGTTTAGCTCCTGATCAACTCTGTCACCACTGTTCCCATAATGCACTGGGCACTTTCCTCCACACGTTCTGGGAATGTCTCACTGTTGCAGCTCCGTGGACCTCAGTTGCTTTGGTGTTCCCTCCGTTTTATCTGTCTCTATTCCTTGCTCTCCTATTATTCTACTCCTTTTAGATTTCTCAACTCTTTCTCTCTCTGTACATCATGAGCACATTATTTCAATAGCTACAATAGCAGCCAATGTTCTTTTACTTTTCAAATGGAAGAACTTGACCTTGTTACTTTCTCTGTCTGGACGACCTCTTTTTACACCCTTATTCTGTTGATACTATGTGGCAGACAACCAGGGACCTTGCCCCACCAGAACACCTGGAACAAGGAAGGACTGGGAGAGGGCAATATATTCTCCTGGACGCAAGAGGGCAGCCCCCCTGGATTCCATCATGGCCACTGATACAGAGCTGGGAAGCTCATCCCTGTGGGGGTCTGTGGCTGACACCTGGGGGCGCCTGGATGGTTCCCAAGCCATGGACTGCAGCACTTCCGCCACACCAGGAAGTGCTGCCGGAAGATAATCAGGTAGTAGTTGGAGCACATCCGGGTGTGCCATAAAAGGGGCCGCCTCACTCCATTCGGGGAGCCGGAGTCAGGTGGAAGAGGACGCAGCTTGCGATGGGAGGAGTAGAGGCGACAAAAGGAAAGAAAGGCTAAAGGACTGTGAGCAATATTGGGGGTTTTGTGCACTGTGTGTGTCGTGTAAATAAACGGGTGTGCATTTAGACATCTGCAGTCCGTGTCTGTCTGTGTCCGAGGCTGGTCTTTCACAACTGTCCTACAATAAATGGTGTACTGGCTCAATCTATCAGCAAGTGGAAAGACAGTGTTTCCTTGATTAAGATAGGGATGACAACAAACCCATGATTCAGCCTGATATTAATTTAAACATTACTCAGTTCTCTTTTGTATAGTGTTAGGGTGGGCGCTGATGGGGTGGTTTCAAATTTATATATGAAAGTGTTTGTTTTTTTTTTACTTTGTTATCCTTTTTCTATTTTTTGCAATCAAATTAAAACAACAATAATACCATTAGCTGAGCCCCTCCACTACTGGTTATTTGATTGCAGGCCCTCGCACAGTGCATGATGTGCATGTAGGAAGTGGGGGGCTCTGCCTGGTTTAGAATAAGGACTTTAAGGGCTGCCTGTAGTGTTTATATTAGTTACTTACTGTTATGTAACACACAAAAGCCTTATTAAGGTGTTGTTGCATATCAGTAGGAGACTAATGCATAGGTACTGTAGTTCCAGCAGGTGGTCTGTATTTCTCATGTCTTACTGTTTAGCTGCCACCATAAATATTATTTTTCCATAATGCACTGATACAGATATTCACTGGTTCATACAATTGCATACACCTTTTTATTGTGTTGTTGAAGGGTGATGTATTCAGTTTCCAAAAAGCTGAAGAAGCATTTGGCTGAAATCCATATCAAATACCTGTAGGAATGCTGGGACACACATTTATTCAAAACAGACCAATTAGGCAGAAAACCATCACATTAAAAGAAAATTCCTTGAGACCAAGAGGAGACAGTGACAAAGCCAGGAGTGGAACCCTTGTCCCTGGACCTGTAGGGCTGCTGTGATAACCAATCTAGCAACTAGACCACCAAAAAGATATATATAAAGCAAAGTCTTCAATTTCATGTTTACTTTTTTCATTTTATGATATCAAAATAAACAGTGTCAAGGGAATATGACTGCATTAAATATTGAAAAGCAAAACAGATACCAAGATGAATTACTGAATCACTTCAAAACATCTCATGAGTCTAAGAAGTGGAAATATTTTTGAGCAGGCCTGATGCATTTACAAGAAATTAATCCTGGGATTAACATCCCTTTACTGTTGCTGGCTGCACTAACTGGAATTGTTGAATACAATTCCTTTATTTAGTAAAAATGTGTTTTCTGATCTTCATGGGTCAATGAGTACAGTAAACTGCAATTCCTGAGATGAAAACTTCCAATCATTTGCACTAATAAAAATGGAATCCCAAAGGAGAAATTCATTTTAGTTGAGTGAGCTAGTGTGGTTAAGGTTAAATCCAGTTTGCTATCTTATGGTACAGGCATGGCCTCCTGTGCCCCTGGAACAATGAATCATGTCCTCTAAATGTCTCTCTCTGCATGTCTTAAAGAATGTGTCATATAATAAATGCAACAATGTGAATACAGCATAATCATGAAGGAATATACATAAGCATTCCTATCAACAATCAAAAATAAGAAAAGGGTTTTCAGACTATATAAATGTTTAATCTAAAACATCCATCCATCCATTTTCCAACCCGCTGAATCCGAACACAGGGTCACGGGGGTCTGCTGGAGCCAATCCCAGCCAACACAGGGCACAAGGCAGGAACCAATCCCGGACAGGGTGCCAACCCACCGCAGGACACACACAAACACACCCACACACCAAGCACATACTAGGGCCAATTTAGAATCGCCAATCCACCTAACCTGCATGTCTTTGGACTGTGGGAGGAAACCGGAGCGCCCGGAGGAAACCCACGCAGACACGGGGAGAACATGCAAACTCCACGCAGGGTGGACCCGGGAAGCGAACCCAGGTCTCGTAACTGCGAGGCAGTAGCGCTACCACTGCACCACCGTGCCGCCCTAATCTAAAACATATGTGACTAATTTATGTTTACCATTTTTTTCATTCAGATATCACAAGACAGGTGAAGGTATACTGGAGTGAGAGATCAAGCTATGTAAGGGATACCCATAGCAACTAGTCTGGGGTGCATTCAGACAACAGACATGTGCACCAGAGTAACTCACTTGTGAGTAATACATTGGTGTCTCTGGGTAATAAATGTAGGCAGTGATGCATGCTTATGGTTCAGTAGAGGCCAGTGTGCATAGCTACATCAATAGAAAGTAGAAGGGGAAGTCAGGAATTAAACAGCAGGAATGTGTTGTTGTTAGGAAGGACAGATAGATAGAGTAATATACAACATTTTTAAATGTGGGAGAAGGAACTATGCTTGCATCTCAGAATAGGTAGTAAACTCATAGTGAAGGTGCTGGCTGTACAGTGCACTAAATTATATTATTATATTTAGAGACTTGCTTGCAATTCCCCTCACTTTGGACATTAAAATGTATTTCGTCAAAGAAGGCACAGTGTAATGAGAGACGATTGTGGAGTGAATTGTTGCAAAACAAACGTGCAGGCTTATAAAGTTTGTATTAATTCAGTCTATCAGAATTAGATCAATAATCAGAAAACTACGGAGAATATATCATTCATATTCAAGTAGTTGGAAACTTTTCAAGGACAGATTTCACAAAGATATTTCTTTACACAAAAAACCATAAGCATATGGAATAAATGACCAAATGGACTGGTGGAGAGTAGGGCCTCATTTATAAAACTTGCGTATGCACAAAAAGAGACTCTAAATGTATGTACACAACTTCCTACGTAAACGTCGGTATTTATAAAAGGAAACTTGCCAGGAGAACATGTGAATATACAGTATTTATGGCAATTCTGAGCAAGCTGTGCATAACATTTTGAAAAAAACTGGGAAATGATGTATAAATAAATCAAGTAGGGAAATGCAGGGAAACCAACTGAATAACAACTTGCAAGCATAATGATTCATATCTCTGAGCCGTTATAACAATGTGCATCGATGTGACAAAAAAAAGTGATAAACATGAGGTACAGACTGTTTTTTAGCTCCCTTTTAAGAGGGCCAACGCTCTCTATATCTACTGAAGAACTTTGTCACTTCTCAGGGATGTGGCCAATAGGTCAGGAATACCTCAGCCAAGCTTCACTCAGTCATGCCTGCTGTGCTAAGAGCGATTAACCGGCTAGCGAGGTAGTGTATCTAGTTATGTCAACATAAAAAGGCAATTATTCAGTAGTGTTCAGTTTTCCTACCGTAATCGGAGGAATTTACCATACTCATATTGCAATAAGGGCACCAAGTGAGAATGAAGCTGCTTTTGTTAATGGTGACCACCATTAGCGCACAAGTCATCTATGATGCCAAGATGAAACTGACAAACATCATGTTTCAGTGGCCTAGGTCAGCCTGATTCATTTATTTTGAGGCAAAGAAGTTTTGGCAGATGTGACAGTACTGAACATGGTGGGTAGTAAGGTATATGGCTCAACCCTCAGTTTTATATGGCCTGTGCTATTCATTGCAATAGCAATCATGTCATTCACATATGCCAGGTAATAGCAGCTACTCACTCAAAGGTTGGTGTCTTACACCTTTACCTGACCCCTAGAATGCAGAGGAGAGGAGCTATGATGCCAGGCATGATCTTGCGCTCTCAGTTTCAGAGAGCAGCCAGATACTCTTGAGTGCAGGTAGCAGGATCTCGATGCGTCAGGAGTGAGCTGCTCTACCAGTCAATCAACTTCTCAATTATCACACCTGCATATATATGATTAGTATGCACCATATATGGATGTTTAATTGCGGCACTTGAGGTGCGTTCATGTACGCACATTTATGAGGTAACTGTGATTTATAAAAAGTAAATTGTGTAGAAATGAACAAACACAAGGTTTTATAAATCTTTTTTTTTGGTATAAGCAATTTCCAGTTTTTTTGACATGCGCATATTTTTCTATGCAGATCCATGCGAAAGTTTTATAAAGTAAACCCTAGGATTTTAGCGACCTTCACATCTTGAATTTATGTTATTTTAGAGAATCTATGTGTAAATAGTATGGACAAGCTTGTTGAGCTGACTGGCCTGTTCTCATCACAAGTGTTCTTCTTCTTCTTCTTTCGGCTGCTCCCGTTAGGGGTTGCCACAGCGGATCATCTTCTTCCATATCTTTCTGTCCTCTGCATCTTGTTCTGTTACACCCATCACCTTCATGTCCTCTCTCAACACATCCATAAACCTTCGCTTAGGCCTTCCTCTTTTCCTCTTCCCTGGCAGCTCTATCCTTAGCATCCTATACCCAATATACCCAGCATCTCTCCTCTGCACATTTCCAAACCAATGCAATCTCACCTCTCTGACTTTGTCTCACAATCGTCCAACTTGAGCTGACCCTCTAATGTACTCATTTCTAATCCTGTCCATCCTCGTCACACCCAGTGCAAACCTTAGCATCTTTAACTCTCCTACCTCCAGCTCTGTCTCCTGCTTTCTGGTCAGTGCCATCGTCTCCAACCCATATAACATAGCTGGTCTCATTATCGTCCTGTAGACCTTCCCTCTCACTCTTGCTGATACCCGTCTGTCACAAATTACTCCTGACACTCTTCTCCACCCATTCCACCCTGTCTGTACTCTCTTTTTCACCTCTCTTCCACAATCCCCATTACTCTGTATTGTTGATCCCAAGTATTTTAATTCATCCACCTTCACCAACTTTATTCCCTGCATCCTCACCATTCCACTCACCTCCCTCTCATTTACACACATGTATTCTGTCTTGTTCCTACTGATCTTAATTCCTCTCCTCTCTAGAGCATATGTCTACCTCTCCAGGGTCTCCTCAACCTGATCTCTACTATCCATCCATCCATCCGCTGAATCCGAACACAGAGTCACGAGGGTCTGCTGGAGCCAATCCCAGCCAACACAGGGCACAAGGCAGGAACCAATCCTGGGCAGGGTGCCAACCCACCACAGGACACACACAAACACACCCACACACCAAGCACACACTAGGGCCAATTTAGAAGCGCCAATCCACCTAATCAGCATGTCTTTGGACTGTGGGAGGAAACCGGAGCACCCGGAGGAAACCCACTCAGACACGGGGTGAACATGCAAACTCCACGCAGGGAGGACCCGGGAAGCGAACCCAGGTCCCCAGATCTCCCAACTGCGAGGCAGCAGCGCTACCCACTGCGCCACCGTGCCGCCCCTAATCTCTACCTTCGCTACAGATCACAATGTCATCAGCAAACATCATAGTCCATGGGGACTCCTGTCTAATCTCGTCTGTCAACCTGTCCATCACCATTGCAAACAAGAAAGGGCTCAGAGCCGGTCCCTGATGTAATCCCACCTCCACCTTGAATGCATCCGTCACTCCTACCGCAGACCTCACCACTGTCACACTTCCCTGGTACATATCCTCTACAACTATTACGTACTTCTCTGCCACTCCCGACTTTCTCATACAATACCACAACTCCTTTCGAGGCACCCTATCATATGCTTTCTCCAGGTCCACAAAGACGCAATGCAACTCCTTCTGGCCTTCTCTAAACTTCTCCATCAACATCCTCAGAGCAAACATTGCATCTGTGGTGCTCTTTCTTGGCAGAAAACCATACTGCTGCTCACTAATCTTCACCTCACTTCTTAACATAGCTTCCACTACTCTTTCCCATAGCTTCATGCTGTGGCTCATCAATTTTATTCCCCTGTAGTTACTGCAGTCCTCCACATTCCCCTTATTCTTAAATATCGGCACCAGTACACTTCTTCTCCACTCCTCAGGCATCCTCTCACTTTCCAAGATTCCATTAAACAATCTGGTTAAAAACTCCACTCCCATCTCTCCTAAACACCTCCATGCTTCTATAGGTATGTCATCTGGACCAACGGCTTTTCCATTTTTCATCCTCTTCATAGCTGTCCTTACTTCTTCCTTGCACTTCCTGATTCACTATCTCCACATCATCCAACCTCTTCTCTCTCTCGTTCTCTTCATTCATCAGCCTCTCAAAGATACTCTTTCCATCTGCTCAACACACTCTCCTCGCTTGTGAGTATGTTTCCATCTTTATCCTTTATCAGCCTAACCTGCTGCACATTTTTCCCAGCTTGGTTCCTCTGTCTAGCCAATCGGTACAGGTCCTTTTCTCCCTCCTTACTGTCCAACCTCTTATACAACTCATCATACACCTTTTATTTAGCCTTTGCCACCTATCTCTTCACCCTGCACCTTATCTCCTTGTACTCTTGTCTACTTTCTGCATCTCTCTGACTATCCTACTTCTTCTTTGCCATCCTCTTCCTCTGTATACTCTCCTGTATTTCCTCATTTAACCACCAGGTTTCCTTTTCCTACTTCCTCTTTCCAGATGTCACGCCAAGCACCCTTCTTGCTGTCACCCTTACTACATCTGCTGTAGTTTCCCAACTGTCTGGTAACTCTTCACTACCACCCACTGCCTGTCTCACCTCCTCCCTAAACTCAACCTTGAAGTTTTCCTTTTCAACTTCCACCATTTGATCCTTGGCTCTGCCCTCACTCTCTTCTTCTTCTTAATCTCCAACTTTATCCTACAGACCATCCTATGCTGCTTAACTACACTTTCCCCTGCTATCACTTTGAAGTCTTCAATCTCTTTCAGATCAGCTCTTCTGCATAGGATGTAATCTACCTGTGTGCATCTTCCTTCACTCTTGTATGTAACCCTATGTTCCTCCCTCTTCTTAAAATATGTATTCACCATAGCCATGTCCATCCTTTTGGCAAAATCCACTATCCTCTGACCTTCTTCATTCATCTCCTTGACACTATACCTCCCCATCACCTCCTCGTCTCCACTGTTCCCTTCACCAACATACCCATTGAAATCCGCTCCAAACACCACTTTCTGTCCCTTGGATACACTGTTCATCACTTCATCCAACTCACTCCAAAAATCTTCATTGCACACCCAACTTATAGTGCATATGTACTAACAACATTCATCATCACACCTCCAATTTCCAGCTTCATAATCATTACTCTGCCTGACACTCTTTTCACCTCCAAAACAATCTTGACATACTGTTCCTTCAGAATAACTCCTACCCCATTTTCCTCCCATCCACACCATGATAGAACAATTTGAATCCACCTCCGATCCACCTGGCCTTACTCCCCTTCCATTTAGTCTCTTGTAGGCACAATATATCAACCTTCCTTCTCTCCATCATATCTGCTAACTCTCTCCCCTTACCAGTCATACTGCCAACATTCAAAGTTCCTACCCTCTGTTCCCCTCTCTTTACTTTCCTCCTCTCCTCCTGCCTCCGGACATATCTGCCTCCTCTTCTCCTACATCTTCGGCCAACAGTAGCCCAATTTCTGCCAGCACCCTGTTGGCTAACAGTACTGGTGGCAGTCGTTGTTATCCTGGGGCTCAACCAATCCGGTATGGAAATTTGTATTGTTGTCCGCATATTGATTTGGCAAAATTTTACACTGGATGCCCTTACGTACGTTACCCTCCCCATTTATCCAGGCTTGGGACTGGCACGAAGAAACACACTGGCTTGTGCATCCCCTGTGGCTGGGTTTCTCATCACAAGTGTTTTGATGTTCCAGTATCCTGATCTTGGAGGGCTACTTCATATTGGGTTCACTAATCATACTGCTCTCTGAGTTGGTTTGAGACAAGTGCTGCGACAGGTGTGAAGCATAAATCTGTGGGACACTGTTCTGATTGTATCCTTGACACATGTTGTCCTATTCAAATTCAGATAATTCCATACCACTTGCACTTCAGAAGATATTCAACCTGAAGCTAAGCATGTTTGTTCTAGGCCATTACATGGATGGGAGACCATCTCGGAAAAGCTTGGGTTGCTGCTGAAATAGGTGTAGGTGAGGTCAGCAGGGGGTGTGTGTGTGGATCCCAATGCCAGAGTGCTGTGACAGGGACCTTATGCTGTAAAAACTGATGCCATCTTTCAGATGAGATGTAAAACTGAAGTACTGACTCTTGGTTGGCCATACAAAATCCATGGACATCTTTTGAAAAGTGTAGGGTGTTTCCTGATATCTTGGCTAAATTGCCCACAAAAGCCTAGTCATCTGGTCATTGTGACCCCCAGTCATCCCCTGTCCCTTATTGGCTAACTCTATCTCTTACACCTTCACTACCTAATAGCTAATGTGTGGTGAGTATACTTGTGCAGAAATGGCTGCTGCTGCATCATCCAGGTGAATGCTATATATTGTTGGAGGTTGAATTGGTTCTCAATTTTCTATATGTACAGCACTTTAGGTAGGTTAGAAAAGAGATAAGAAAAATATAATTAAATTATAATTAAAATTAAACAAAAAAAACTTTCTGCACTCTTTAAAAGATGGTAAAAAGTGAAACTTACCCTGACAAAACACAGTTTCCAAAAATGGCCACATGGCCATGACGGCAAAGGGCCTTTTTTTTTCCAATACCTCCACTCTGTTCAATGAAACAACAAAGTATCTGAAAGCTGAAATGATCTCAAATTGAGAAACCTAGATGAAGCAATCGAGTGTAGCACCATAATCAAGAGTGAGAAATACCATACTGCACTACACAGCATGTTGTCCATGCACTGTATGATTAAAAGTCAGATGAACTCTCTGTTAGGATATACAAGTACCCCGGGCACAGCACATTTGAAAATCCTAATTGACAAAGTTTAGGTTAAGGGGGGCAGGTAAGAAGACAAAACAAAGCAAAATACAGACAAACTTAAAGGGAATGGGGTGGGTAATAATGAAAAAAAGAAACACATAAAAAAGGTAAAAGCTGAAATTGTAACAAGTGAGGCCTAGAGTCAGGGGTTGCTAGGGCAACACCTTATCAGTTGCATTTTCAACATGAACATCCTAATGCGGCTATACCAGAATTTTCCTTTATAACTGCAGATTTCTCTAATGTTAACATTCATTTACCTAACTAATAATATCTGCTTCTCTTTTCCTAATAAATAGTGAGATGTTCAAGTTCACATACCATTTGTATCTACAGTCATATGAAAAAGTTTGGGAACCATTCTTAATTCTTTGGATTTTTGTTTATCATTGGCTGAGCTTTCAAAGTAGCAACTTCCTTTTAATATATGACATGCCTTATGGAAACAGAAGTATTTCAGCAGTGACATTAAGTTTATTGGATTAACAGAAAATATGCAATATGCATCATAACAAAATTAGATAGGTACATAAATTTGGGCACCCCAACAGAGATATGACATCAATACTTAGTCGAGCCTCCTTTTGCAAATATAACAGTCTCTAGACACCTCCTATAGCCTTTGATGAGTGTCTGGATTCTGGATGGATGTTTTTTTGACCATTCTTCCATACAAAATCTCTCCAGTTCAGTTAAATTTGATGGCTGCCGAGCATGGACAGCCTGCTTCAAATCATCTCATAGATTTTCGATGATATTCAAGTCAGGGTACTGTGACGGCCATTCCAGATCATTGTACTTCTCCCTCTGCATGAATGCCTTTGTAGATTTCAAACTGTTTTTTGGGTTATTGTCTTGTTGGAACATCCAACCCCTGCGTAACTTCAACTTTGTGACTGATTCTTGAACATTATCCTGAAGAGTTTGTTGATATTGGGTTGAATTAATCCGACCCTTGACTTTAACAAGGGCCCCAGTCCCTGAACTAGCCACACAGCCCCACAGCATGATGGATCCTCCACCAAATTTGACAGTAGGTAGCAGGTGTTTTTCTTGGAATGCAGTGTTCTTTTTCCGCTAACCAAAGCGTTTTTTGTTATGACCAAATAACTCAATTTTTGTCTCATCAGTCCAAAGTACTTGTACAAAGTACAAAGTTCCAAAATGAATCTGGCTTGTCTAAATGAGCACTTGCATACAACAAACGACTCTGTTTGTGGCGTGAGTGCAGAAAGGGCTTCTTTCTCATCACCCTGCCATACAGATGTTCTTTGTGCAAATTGTGCTGAATTGTAGAACGATGTACAGATACACCATCTGCAGCAAGATGTTCTTGCAGGTCTTTGGAGGTGATCTGTGGGTTGTCTGTAACCATTCTCACAATCCTGTGCATATTTCTTGGCCTGCCAGACCTGCTGGGTTTAACAGCAGCTGTGCCTGTGGCCTTCCATTTCCTGATTCCATTCCTTACTTTTGAAACTGACAGTTTAAACCTCTGAGATAGCTTTTTGTAGCCTTCCCCTAAACCATGATACTGAACAATCTTTGTTTTCAGATCTTTTGAGAGTTGCTTTGAGGATCCCATGCTGTCACTCTTCAGAGGAGAGTCAAAGGGAAGCACAACTTGCAAACTGACCACCTTAAATACCTTTTCTCATGATTGTATACACCTGTCTATGAAGTTCATGGCTTAATGAGCTAATCCAACCAATTTGGTGTTGCACGTAATTAGTATTGAGCAGTTACATGCATTCAAATCAGCAAAATGACAAGAGGACCCAAATTTTTGCACATCCAGTTTTTCACGTTTGATTTATTTTTAATTCATCTAAATACTGCTTCACTAAAAATCTTTGTTGGCAAAACACCCCAGTACTCAGATGTCCCTAGTAAACGAAAGACATACCGCTGTTATCATTTTTGTTGAAAGTAGAGTAAATTATGCAGGCTGAGAGGGGTTCCCAAACTTTTTCATATGACTGTAATTCAACTGAACAATTATATGCTGTTGCCTCCTTGTGTCGATTGCCATCAGATCATTGTGATGCCTCCTGCCATTGTCATTATTTGAACAAAATACTGTAATATAGATTTAAACAGTAAGTAAACTGAAAGGCTTTCAACCACCCATTTCCATGGAAAACAAATTAACTTGAATTGAAGCAGCCACACTTCAAGGTTAATGAACATTTTTGAGCAAAAAATAGAAGCTACAATAAGACAGAAAAATCAAACAGACTACACACACTGCACAATTCAAACATAAGACTCTTTGGCTGTCCAGTAGCAACACAAACCACTGTGAGGCCAGGGCTGCACTAGGCAGCATGAGGTCAACACACAATTGAAAAAGCGATTTATTACATACGTGTTTGTTCTGCACCACAACTGTGCAATCCTTTGAAACAGGAGCATCATAGTATTGGCTACTTTTTCACAAAGTGGAAGTAGCACGCATGATTCAAGGCTTCTTTGGTAGCTTTTACAACTCCCCCTCAGCCCCATTCTGATCACCATAATGTCTTGATGCTTTCCTGATATTGATCTGCTTCCCTTTTTTATTACTGTTGCTATTCTTTAGGGAGCAAATGGCCCTGAACTTTTCATGGTCTTCTTATTTTGACAACTTGAATGATCACCAGAAGAAAATGGAAAAGAAGAGAGTATCTTCCAACATATGCTAATGGACTAATAAACACATTGGTTGTTAGCTAAAATCGATAATTTATTTACAGCTTAATTTAATGTGTTCTTAGTTTTTGGTTAGTTGAAACCCCATCCTACAAGAAGATGGCATGATATGCAAAGGGTCTGTAAAGGACTGTGCTGGCCAGGAGGATAGCTGACTGGGTAACACAGCATTTGCTTTCACTCTTTCATGCGCTACTTTAGAGGTAGTGGTTGTAGTAGTATATTTTTTTACCGTCTTTTTAAACTGAAGTACAGAAGCATGTGTAATTTAAGTGAAATATTTGATAAATGATGCAAAACATTTTGTGAAATAATGCAATTATTTCTTTATTTTGGGGACTCTGATCTACTATTGACATTTTCAGTTTCTGTGGTTAGCACTGTTACTTCACAGCCTCCAAGTCCTGGTTTTCTCTCTGTGTCTGCGTGTCTGTTTATGTTTTCATTAACTATACTCTTATTTCGTTCAACATCCCAAAGATGCACATGTGTGTAGGAACGTGCCTGTTGATGGCCTGTTCTTAGCTTATACCCAGTGTTGCCTGGACGGGCTCTGGCGACCTCAACTCTGAAATGAATTAAGAAGTTTGATAGTAATAGATTGAGTTTCTGTTATTTAGATTTAGCAAGACATAACTGTTATTTACCTATTGTTCCCTCTCTCCACCATAGCTTCAATTGTAAGGGTATGTTTGTGTAAAACATTTTGAAATTTTCTTTTCAGGATGAGATTATGATCCTTATGTGTATTTCTAAGGGCCCGTATAATTATAATTATGTCCAACAAATGAAAAATAACTCCATTATAAATTGCCATGATCTCAAAACAGATGTAAAAACCCAAAACAAAACTGATAAGAAGACTAGTCCTTAAGCTTTAATTTTTCCTGAAGAATGGAATCTAAGAAATATAAGCGAACATATGATCATGTAGTTTGTTTAATACAGTGGTTCCTAATGTTTTCTATGCTCTACACCTCTAGAAAAAGTTTGATTTACGTGCACCTCCCCACTGAACTTAAAAAAAACTTTTAACTCTGGGTATAAAATGTAAATATAAATGAAGTAATTTACCTTTATAAATCTCAAGGATCTTGTGTGTCCCCCCCGTGAAGCTTAGACACTCATGGTTAGGGTATTCCACAAAATAACTAGTGCTGCGAAAAAACACCATCAACAATCAAGGAGTTTGAGGGACTGGAGACCTCCATGAAGCAACGGGTGCCAGCACACTGCTAAGCAATGAAACACAGTCGGCAAGCTTTGTCGCCCAATAACACCTGCACTACAGTCCAAAAACAGTTGCACTGCACAATTAAAATGGCTGCACTACACCTAGGACCACCAGCCAGAGAGAGTGTTGCATCCAATTCAGTCCCCCCAGGCAAAAATGTCCATCAGACTTCCAAATCAGTGACATTTCATGATCAGAACATGCAGAGAAATAATTACTAGGCCTCAACTTTCTCTATGGATCATTCCAAGGTCCAAATTACATTCTCTTAAGAAAAACTTATTCACCTTCACAAGCAGTCTGCTGAAAGCAAGATACCTGTGAAAACATGCATTTCTGTGGGTCATTTACAGGTGACAATTGCACAAGCGATGTTTGATTCTTTTCATTTCATTGAGCAGGAGCACTAACTAAAAAATGACCTAAAAATGACAGCACCACGAGACACCAATTACACCATTGTAACGTTGGACAACACACCTCACTCATATTTTGGCAAATTGTGACGCAGCCTTCCTCTTTGTCTTACCCACTGAAATGCCATGCCCCTGGTTTAATAGACAGACAGACAGACAGACAGACAGAAAGACAGATAGATAGATAGATAGATAGATAGATAGATAGATAGATAGATAGATAGATAGATAGATAGATAGATAGATAGATAGATAGATAGATAGATAGTACTTTATTTGTGCACAGGTGACACTCGGGAGAAAACACAGAGCTTCTGTAAAAGGCTGCTGCATATAGTAAACCTAACACTGAACTTCAATTAATGCATTAACTCCTCACTCCACCCACTGCCCCAGCCATACTGTTGTGTTATAATTGATGGAGTATAAGGTCTATAAATAATGAGTAATAAAGAACTGAGCATATGATCAAAAATATGAATAAAACACTGTATGCAATACATACATTTGTAATTTTGTATGTGATTTTGATTTACCACACAATATATTGCCACCATTGAAGACACAGTGTTATTTAAACAGTTAAAACTATAACAGTCACTGAACTCACTCAGCAAGTGATATAAACAAGGCAATTCAGAAATTAACAAAAGATGTCAAGCTAAACAGGGGATTATTTAAAGCAATTAAGAAAACAAATTGAAATTGAAGACTGAATCATTCTAGCTGATTTCCAAGCATTACCATGATTGCTCCGTTACACTATGTTAAATGAGTAATTTTACAGATATCACAAGTGCATTATACCCAGATGGTTTATTTATTTTTTTAAAACAAACAATAATGTGACAATGTAGACTTCTCAAAATTCCAACTCTATAAATTGTTCGGAGAATTGTGCTAGTTATTTTCTTTGGGTGCTGCAAGCAATTTTCACAGACAATTAAAAAAGCTTATGCTGTGCGATTAAAAGAGTTTTGTAACTGTGCTGTGGGCTTCTGTATCAGTTTCATACAGTTACATTTGTATTCATTGTTCAGAACTTGAGATTATCAAATAAAAACATTGGTGGCTTTAAAAGATGCTCAGTATAGTGCATAATATCTCAAATAAATAGAAAAATATTAGAAATACATTATCTGTCATTATATTACTATTAATTATATTTTGAGATTTTTACTTAGTTGTTTTGAAATATTTTGAACTTTACAGTGTCATCCGGTCACACACAGGCACATCATAATAACAGGGTTAGTGCATAGGTGGGCCTGGCAATAGACTGCTGCCCTGTCCATAGTTGGTCCCTATCTTGGATATTCAATGCCCTCCCTAATGTTTTGGCCAATGGCACATTTTTCTTTGATTTACCCCTCTGCTCCACAGTTTAAAAGTACAAACAAATCAGACGTGATTGAAGTGCACATTGCATAGTTTAATTTAAGGGCATTTGCATACATATCGGTCACACCCTGACAAGACTTTTTATACATGGTCCCCCCATTTCTGGGCACCATAATGTTTGGGACAACCGATGTTTGTGATTACTCAGGTGTGTGTCATTTTTTCATTAGTACAGACATGAGATACCTCAGTTTGCTTCTACCCTTTGGAGTCTGTCGTTGCCGATGTTCAAAATGAGGACAAGAGCCATGCCAAAGAAAGTCAAAGAAGCCGTTATGAGGATGAAAAAAAAGAGTTAAAACAATTGGAGAAATCGGCAAAACCTTACAATGACCTAAATCAACTGCCTGGAATATCATTAAGAAGAAAGAATGCACTGGTGAGCTCAGTAATTGCAAAGGGACTGGTACACCAAGGAAGACCTTCACTGCTGATGACAGTAGAATCCTCACTAAGGTAATACTCAGTAAGCCCCAATAAGCCACAATGAGCTTCAAATGCCTCTTCGACAGATCACATATACTGTAGGCTTCAGGAGGCAGATATGGAGAATGCTATCCACAGAAGACTCCATGATTAGCGTGGTGGAAATAGACTCACAAAGTCTCGCAAAGAGTTGGGGAATGACACTGTATAATGTCCTGGGACAAAAATGAATTAAAAAAATGGCAAAAGGATCAAAATTAAGAACATTTGACAGTTGAGACTTGAATACATCAGGTTTTTATACAAAATGATGGCAGGTAATGAGGTTGACAGGAAATTACATCACAAGCAGACAGACGGAAGTGACATCGTCGTCGAGGACTAGAAGTGACGTTATTGTGGCGGGACGGAAGTGACGTCATAAAGAGGAGTCGGAAGTGATGTCATTGCTGGAATAAAGAGCCGGGATTATTGCGTGGAAGCCATTTTGAGTGACCAGAAATATGGATGGTGAGTTATTGTTTATCTTCTTTAGTTCTGTTGATGAAGAGAGAGAGGCATTAGTAAATTCAATCAACCCTTTATCACTTGCAGTATCACTCACCTTAGGGCTTGTTGGCTGCCTCCTAAGCGCACGTGTGTGACAACATAAATACAGAGGCCACATTGCAAGATGCAAACCACTAGTAAGCCATGAAAAAGGATGGCCAGACTTCAGTAACCTGCACAATTCTTAAAAAAGGTCTCATGGGCAGACGAGACAAAGGTGAACCTGTTTCAGAGTGATGGCAAGAGCAAAATGTGCGGATGAAAAGGAACTGCCGAAGATCCAAAGCAGACTACCTCATGTCAGGTTGGAGGGATGGCTTGGGCATGTATGGCACACTTCTCTTCATTAGTGATGTAACTGTTCAAAGCAGTTGAACAATGAATTCTGAGGTGTATAGAAACATCTGCTCAAATTCCAGTAAACGCCTCCAAACTCATGCTACAACAAGGCAACACTGGAGTTTTTCAAAGTTAAAAAATGGAAAATTCTTGAATGGCCAAGCCAGTCACCAGATATAAATCCAGTTGAGCATACCATCCATATGCTGAAAAGAAAACTTAAGGGGACAAGCCCCTGAAACAAACAAGAGCTTCAGATGGATGTGTTACAGGTATGTCAGAGCTTAACCAGAGAAGATCCTCAGCACCTGGTGACACCGACATCAAGCAGTCATTGCATGCAAGGGCTATGCAACAAAGTACAAAATATAATTGCTTTAATATACCTGTCATTGCTAAGTCCGAAACATTATGGTGCCCTGAAATGGGGGAACCATGTATAAAAAGTGCTGTCAATGTGTGCAAATGCCCTTAAAGTCTACAATGTGCACTTTATTCTTGTCAAAATTGTTTCATTTGTGATTTTAAACTCTCGAGCAGTGCTACCGGGATAGACTATGACTCTGAATTAGATTAAGTAGGTTTATAATTAGATTAAGTAGGTTTAAGAATGTAACGTTGTAATGTTTTTACTGTAATGATGCTGACTAGTTGCATTAGCTTGGGGATGAGTGTCAACCACTATGAGCTGGCATTTTTTCATGCAAATGAGCAGTTTGTGAGCCAGCAGTACAAAATCCTATAGATTTGGCAAACTTGCAGAGTTTCAGAAGAATCAATGTAGTGCATTAACAGTGTGTGGTCCTTTTAAGAATAGTGAGTTAACTCAAAAGAGTGATGTAAAGAGCAAAGAGTCCATATCAGCACTTGGTGCCAGAACTATATTGGTATTAAGTATGGGATGATTTGAGTTTAGCAACGTGCCAAATGCCAAGTAAACCTAAATGGACTATCTGGGCTCTTCTGAGGAGTTGCTGGGGAGATTTGATGCTAAGCTCTGAGATCTGAAATTTCATTTGCAGCATCAGTAAGGAAGGAAGACAGCTAAGAGACTGCTACTCTCTGCAGCACCCTCTACTAAGCTACATTGGTCTAGGTATGCGAGAGCTGGAAAAAGTGTGGCAGGTCGAATTGCCACTGACCCCAAGTGAGCAGTGTGAAGCAGTGAAGGCTGATTC
This sequence comes from Erpetoichthys calabaricus, assembly GCF_900747795.2. Lineage (NCBI taxonomy): Eukaryota > Metazoa > Chordata > Cladistia > Polypteriformes > Polypteridae > Erpetoichthys > Erpetoichthys calabaricus. The sequence goes on along the minus strand of NC_041397.2, from coordinate 264,243,723 downwards.
TGGCGGCGTTACTGAGCAGTTGAGGAGGGAGAGTCCAAAAACTGAGATCTGGACCTGGAATGTTTGCAGCATCACTTCAGTGAAGGAAAACCACCAAGGGATACATCTGCATTTCCATACGAGGAAATTTGTCTACCCACATAAAACAGACAGATCACAGTACAGAAGTGCAATGTTAAACACTTATGCTGTAATGAAACGGTGAAGAACCTGCTGGTGTATCTTTGTCACTTGCTGCACAGACCACCCTGTCATTTTGAAGAGTTTGTGTGTCCTTGCAAGGAGTTAGAAGTGGTCCCAGGGGACAGTGACTTCAAAGGGATGGCTATGAAATGACACTGACAAGTTGCATCAGCCTAGGGGTGAGTCACCACTATGAGCTGGCGTTCCATGGTGTAAGAGCAGCTTCAAAGTCAGTGGCAGGGGAGAGTATAGGTGAGGCTGGTCTGCCATGCAAATCCCATCTATTGTGGCTACGGCAAGTGGTCCTTTTAAGGATAGCAAGCTACTGTATCTAAAAGACCAATGTAGTGATGGAGTGAGAATCCATTTGGCACTTGGCATCGGCGCTACATAATTATGTTGTTGCTTTTATTGTTGCTTCTCCTGAATACAAAAGATATGCATTTTATGTTAACTGGCCACTTTATCTTGTGAGTGACAAGATATGAGTGTTACTCTATGGTTGAGTATACTCCGTGTTAGAATGAACTCCCATTCAGGTTTTGTTTCTGTTTTGTGCCTAATGGTGATGAGCTATGTTAGGGTAAATGGCCTGTCTTCATCAAAAATTTATGATGTCTTCTTTTATAAATATTAAGGTGATAAGAGGCCATTCAGTCTATCATCCTTGTCTGATTAGCTAGTGGATATGTTTTTCCAACATCTCATCCAAGATGTTTAAAAAATCATCAAGGTCTCTGCTTTTCCAATAATTTGTAAGTTTCACATTCCCACCAAGTCATTTCCACTTAATTTCCACTATTGTCCTCATACATGGGATTCAATTCACTGAAATATTTCTGCAAGTTTAATGTTATAATTTAGTAATTTTGAAACTTGGAATAGGGCTCCATGTAGCCTTCTTAAAGGCACTTGCTCTACTGTTTAATCCATGGACATTCACTTACTGACCACTTTATTGGGTACATCTTACTAGCACCCCCTTTTGCTTTCATAACAGTCATAATTCTTCATGGCATAAATTCAACTAGGTTCTGGTAACATTCCTCGTGGATTTTGCTCCATGTTGACACAATAGCATCACACAGCATCGGCTGCACATCCATGATGCAAATCTCCCGTTCCATCACATCCTAAAGGTGCTCTACTGGACTGAGATCTGGTGATTGTGCAGCCCATGTGAGTGCAGTGAATTCGTTGTCAAGAAACTATTTTGAGATGATCTGAACTTTGCGATGTGGTGCATTATCCTACTGGAAGTAGCCATCAAAAGATGGGTAGACAGTAGTTATAAATGGATGGACATGGTCAGTGACAATGCTCAGGTAGACTGTGGCATTTAAATGATGATCAGTTGGTACTAAGGGACCAAAAGTGTGCCAAGAAAGTATCCCCCAAACCATTACACCACCACTACTAGCCTGAACTGTTAATACAAGGCAGGATGGATCCATGCGTTCATGTTGCTGACACCAAATTCTGACCCTACCACACAAATGTTGCAGTAGAAATTGAGACTCTTCAGACTAGGCAATGTTTTTCCAGTCTTCTTTTGTCCAATTTTGGTGAGGCTGTGTGAATTGTAGCCTCAGTTGCCTGTTCTTAGCTGACAGGAGTGGTACCTGGTGTGGTCTCCTGCTGCTGTAGCCCATCTCCTTCAAGGTTCGATGTGTTGTGTGTTCAAAGATGCTCTTCTGCATACCTCAGTTGTAAAGAGTGGTTATTTGAGTTAATGTTGCCTTTCTATTAGCATGTACCAGTCTGGCCATTCTCCTCTGACCTCTGGCATCAACAAGACATTTTTGCACAGAGAACTGCTGCTCACTGGATATTTTCCCTTTTTCGGACCACTCTCTGTAAACCCTTGAGATGGTTGTGCGTTAAAATCTATTCAGAGCTGTTTCCTGACTGGGGAAAAGCTCTGGCTCCATACAACCATACTGGATTGAACTGGATTGATGGGGTTGATAATGTTATATTATGTGATAGTATTATTTAACATTAAATACTAGACAATAAGAAAACAATAATCATGTTCCTTCCCACAGCAATTTCCAGTATACCCAAGAACACTAACTGATAATATCCTGTGCCTAAGCTCACAGACTCGATCAAACAATATCCCATGCTGTAGCAGAACAGACCAAGAACTCCTACTGTGATACATCAATGATCTGAGGGCTGCTTGGAAAATATAAAAGTGCCCTTTTCTTCCATTCATTTTCTAAAACCTCTCCTATTCACATTTGTTTCCAGTCTTGTACTAAATGCTTCCTGGATAAGATCATTGTAGGGTCATTATTGTCATTTGTACAGAGTAAAGTGAAATTCTTACTCCATGTGCAAATCAGGTCCCGCTCCCCATGACCCTACAATGGGATTAAGCAAAGGCAGTTAGATGAAGGAAATATGGATGGATGGGTGGATGAATTTTTTAAAAGCCACTGGTCTTTAATTGGTATTAGGGCTTTTCTGGCCACCATATAACAGGACAGTAAGTAGCCTTGGAGTTATTGAATTAAGTCACAAATGAAGCAAAACATCACATTTGTAATTTTGTAGGGGAAACAGTGGATGATTTAGATGTTGTTCCTGCCTTGTCTCCTGTGCTGCAGAGAGAAGGTCCACCTAAAGTGGTAAGAGAAGAAAGTTATGGAAAATAAAAGGTAAGTGCCCTCACCCATGTTAAGGCAGCATTTCATAGAGGTATTCTTAGAAGGAGTTCTACCCACTCATCTTTGTGATACATCTCTACTAACTCTACACATCTGGACAATTTCACGCTTTCCTTATCAGCTTTACAAAATTTGCCTAAAATGTGATCCAGACTGCTGGTCAACTGCAACCTTCACCAATAAGTTTTGGTTTGCATTGAGTCCTTGGCTTTGAGTGGGCAGAATACTTTTTTTTTCAGAATTCCTCTGAATGTTGTGACATCCATTTTACTTCCTTATGTATTTTCACGTCTTCCATGCAGGAAAGCATTTTCTTGGCATGTTGCTCAAGAGCTGATACCTTTTAACACTCAGCTCCTCCCTAACCTTTTTTTACACAGGCAGTTTTCCTCCTGTTCCTCATTGTCTCTATTGCTTTGTAGTTAGTAGTATTTACTAGAAGTAAAGTGATGTATTAGCAAAATAAATAAAAAAGGAACCCTGACATGAACTCTTAGCTCTAGCACTGGGCCATTTAGCAAGTTTCAACTGCATTCCAATTTAATGTTTATTGGTCTTCTTCTGCTTCTTAAATTTACAATTTACTGTGCCTTCATGATTTGCTATTAGTTTGTCTTTTTGTTACTTTTCCTTATGTTTTGTCCAATTGTGCCTTTTGACCATTACAAGAGTATAGGAAAAGTATTTTAATCGTCCAAAAATTCAATGTCAAGATTTTGATGAATCTCGACATTTTAGACCTCCCTGACGTTCTCGTATACAAAGTATAGGGAAAGTACCAGATTCCTCCAAAAATTCAGTTTCAAGATATTGATGAATCTTGACGTTTTAGACCTCCCTGAGTCTGAAAATACCATTTTTGAAATTATGTCTCTGTGTGTGTGTGTATGTAAACATGATAACTTGAGTACACTTTCACATAGGTCAACCAAATTTTGCATACGAGTATTAGGTACAAAATGTAGATTTGTAGGGCAGCACAGTGACGCAGTGGTAGCGCTGCTGCCTCACAGTAAGGAGACCCGGATTTGCTTCCCGGGTCCTCCCTACATGTAGTTTGCATGTTCCCCCCGTGTCTGCGTGGGTTTCCTCTGGGTGCTACGGTTTCCTTACAAAGTCCAAAGACATGCAGGTTAGGTGCACTGGCGATCCTAAATTGTCCTTAGTGTGTGTGTGTATGCCCTGCGATTGGCTGGCGCCCTGCCCAGGGATTTGTTCCTGCCTTGTGCCCTGTGTTGGCTGGGGTTGGCTAGAGCAGACCCCCCAGACCCTGTGTTCGGATATAGTGGGTTGGACAATGACTGACTGATAACATAGATTTCTATAAACGTTTGGGCTATTTCCGCTAAAAAGAAGTAGTACTTTACTCTTTATTCATGCAGCTGCAGAGTCTGATTTATTCAACTTTACTTTATAATAATTGTTCACTATATTATTAATTTTATTTGATTTGTTGTTGATGGTTCTTTAATGTAAATTATATAAAAATATAATCATTGTCTTGTGATTTACTCCTCAAATATCCATCCCTTTATTTGAGTATAAGAGAAAGTCTAGGGGAGACCACTCCCGATTTTCTATTTTGCATAATTTTCATTATTACTGATATGTTATGGCTCCTGTCCATAATGGATGAACAATTTCTCTATGGCTCACCACCTCCACAGTACCTTCAGAAGAGATCCCACTTTGCATGAGCCCCCTCTTGGAATCAATACAAATAAAAATCAAGCAACTATATTAGGCTGAATGAAAAATGTCATAAATAGCCTACTATATTCATCTTAATAAACTATTGATAGTGAAAAGTTATTTTCCGATATTACTTAAATGTGTTCAATATGTTAGTCATGACAAGCAGCTGAGTGGACAATATAGGAGTTGGAAGCCCCATTGCACAATACACCATGACATTACAATAAAGGCGGCTGCCAGGAATGAATAGCAAATATAATTTCAGTGAAATTTGTGCTGTTTCAGTATTCCATGCTCATTGTGAGATCACAATACAGTTATTTAGGAAGATAAGGCAGAATCGTTTAAAACACATCTCAGATGTTCTAGAATTTAATGTCATTCAGGTGCTGCTTTCAGCCACCACAAAAGGCTATTCTGGCTAAATACAAAGAAATTAGAGCAGAATGCTCTGTTTTCAGCAGACTTGTGCATTCAGAGATTTTTTAAGCAATAATGATATGAAATACATTTTCATAAACTTACAAGTTTACTTGGTAACTAGCCCAAAGAGATTCTCTTTTTAATGCTGAAACATATCCCAGTTGGAATGGTGGGGAAGTCAGACTGGCTGAGATGAAAAACAACATGAAAATAAATTATTTGCTTGTTTCACATTAGTTAGAAAGTTAAAAAAATCAATAAATTAGAATTTAGCATTCTTCTCCTTAAGTTGTAAGTTTCAATAATAGACAGTGGAGTGGAGAAGAAGAGTACTGGTACACAGAATAAGGGGGATGTGCACAACTGTAATAACTACAGGAGGATAAAATTGATGAGCCACAGTATGAAGTTATGGAAAAGAGCCCTTACTTATATGCAGTGGTGTGCAGAAGCACAGAGCAGCGGCGTCTCCCACAGGCACGTAACCCTTCGCAAACACCCGAGCAAGTTCATCGGAAGTAAAGCCGGCAGCTGACCAGAAGAAATAACCGGCAGTGAGAAACTTGAAGCCGACGGTCTCTGAAGCAGAAAGCACTTAAGTAAACTACAGAAAACGGAGAAGATGACATCAATACTAAACGTAAGTTCTATCTGCTCTCTGCCCGTTGAGGGCACGTTTATATGTTGTATGTCCTGCAGCATGTACAGTTCAGGTTTTCTGGCCGACATTGTAGACAGCTTCACCTGCCAAAAGTGTTTAGTTAATTTAGAGTTGGTCGGGAAAATACGCGAATTGGAGGACCGCGTTAGGAATCTGATAGCGATTAGGCAAACCGAAAATTGGATCGACTCGGTTTGTTTAGACAATTCAGCTACTTCTGATTCGGCTTCAGTCTCTCCAGGCCCCACTGTAGTCAGTGCACGGCCAAAGTCAGCAGCACCAATTCAGCCACAGGGCGAGTGGGTAACAGTAAGACGGGGGGTCTAAGAATCCAAAATGTAGTCCCCCGGCACCCAGGTCACCAATTCGGACCCAGAACAGATTCTCAGCACTCCGCAGCGAGCCTGTGGAAACTGAGAATAAGAAAGTGCTCATAATTGGCGATTCCATAGTGCGGAATGTTAGAATTCCAAACTATGTTAAACCAGCAGTTCATGTTAAGTGCCTCGCAGGGGCCAAGATTTCTGGCATAGAGGCCGCATTGGACCGTGTCGCCGACGATGAAGTATCTACCTTATTGCTGCATGTCGGCACTAATGATATTTATTCACAGCAATCTGAGGTATTAAAGAGGAACTTCATCTCTCTTTGCATCAAAGCTAAAAGAAAATGTCGGAATTTAGTTGTATCTGGCCCCTTACCAAGATTATATAGAGGGGATGTGATTTATAGCAGATTGCATTCCCTTCACTGCTGGCTAGAAACCTGGTGTGCAAACAAAAGCATAGCGTTTGTGAACAATTGGGATGATTTTTGGGAAAGGCCTGGATTTTTCAGAAGAGATGGTCTTCATCCTAACTGGAGGGGATCTTATGTATTATCCCAAAATATGGCAGCAAAACTGCCTGGTTGACTGATTAGAGCACCATCCAGGCCGCAGTCATGTGATCTTAAATCACAGGCTGTTGTTTATCCCACCTGTTACTTTCCTGAAGCTGTTACCCATAATCCTTGTCTTGGGGCATCCAGTAAATTTAGTCTTGATACAAACCTTAAATTAATTGATAACCAAAAAATAAGGTGTATAATTAGACCAAGGGATAAAACCAGACCCTCCACCAGGGGCATCTGTAATAGAAATTTACTACAAATTAAAACAAAAAGTATATCACCAATTCAGAAAGAAGCATGCAGTTTTAAATGCTGCTTATTGAACATTCGCTCTCTTGGCACTAAAGCTGTTTTGGTAAATGATATTATATTAAGTACAAAATCTGATCTGTGTCTTCTAACTGAAACCTGGCTTAGTAAATGTGACACTGTCCCCCTAGCTGAGGCGTCACCAGATGGCTACTCATTCCTTCATAAGTCTAGAGATTCAGGTCGAGGAGGAGGCCTTGGAATAATTCATTGTAACAAAATGCAAATCACTTCTAAAAATTTAGGCAACTTTACATCCTTTGAGGCATTCATTTTAAATATTAAAACAGATTCCAACACAATTATAGTGCTAGTCTATAGACCACCAGGGCCGTATTCATTGTTCATGTCTGAATTTAGCAACCTTTTATCTGACTTGGCTATAAATTATGATCACGTAGTACTGATGGGAGATTTTAATGTACACATTGATGTGGAAACTGACACTTTTAGCAAATGTTTTACTTATTTGTTAAATTCAGTAGGATTTTGTCAGAATGTCAGAGGTCCAACTCATAATCATAACCACACATTAGATTTAATTATAACTTACAAAGTTGAAATTCAAAATTTAATTATTACTCCATTAAATGAAGTTATTTCCGATCATTACTTAATTACATTTGATTTAGTCCTGCCCTTGCCAACACACTCCCAGATTAAAACAAAGACAGTGCGACATCTAGATTGTAATTCTGCTTCAAAATTTATAGATACTTTGAGTAAGTCGAGTGTAATTGTGGAAAACCATTTAGATCAGTTAACATCAAATGTAAACGCGGAAAACTATTTAGATCAGCTAACATCACATTATAATGTGACCTTGAGAGATGCTCTGGACACAGTGGCTCCCCTTAAAACAAAAGTGATCAAAGCACATAGAAACTCTCCCTGGTTTAATGAAAACACTCGAGCTCTTAAATTAGAGTGTCGAAAACTGGAGCGCAGATGGAGAAAAACAAAGCTATATGTCTTTCAAATTGCATGGACAGAGAGTGTTAATAAATATAAAAAAGCCCTCTTTAAAGCTCGGTCAGAATACTATTCTACATTAATAGATAACAATAATAAAAATCCTCGGGTACTGTTTAGAACAGTGGCTAAATTAACAAATGGAAATTCAGATCAACAGTGCAAAATACCAACAGACATTAGCAGTACAGACTTTATGAACTTCTTCAATGAGAAAATTAAAAATATAAGATCCCAGATCTTAGCTTAGCAGACCCTGTCTCACATTGCACTCAGCACTTTAGTAATTTTAATCCTGTAACTGAGCAGGAAGTATTAAATTTAATTTCTAAAATGAAGCCCACTACTTGTTCCCTAGATCCAGTGCCAACAAAACTAGTAAAAAGTGCAATGGATGTTCTTGCAGCGCCTATCCTAAACATTATCAATAGTTCATTATTACATGGCACAGTACCTGATACACTAAAAGTGTCAGTCATTAAACCATTACTTAAAAAGTCAGACCTTGACCCACATATACTAAATAATTATAGGCCTATTTCAAATTTACCGTTTCTTTCTAAAATACTAGAAAAAGTAGTCGCCAGTCAGCTTCAGACACACCTTACGCATTACAATTTATTTGAGAAATTCCAGTCTGGTTTTCGCACTGGTCATAGTACAGAAACGGCACTAACACGGGTTGTAAATGACATTCTGATATCCTCTGATGAAGGAAACTCCACTGTAATTATGTTGTTGGACTTAAGTGCAGCATTTGACACCATCGACCATTCTATTTTACTGCACAGGCTAGAAAATGATGTTGGGCTTACAGGCACCGTTCTCGCTTGGTTTAGTTCTTACTTATCAAATAGATTCCAATATGTACAGAAATGTGCTGACAGTACTCCATCATTATACACAGAAGTTCAATATGGTGTCCCGCAGGGCTCAGTACTGGGACCTTTACTGTTTTCACTTTACATGCTTCCACTGGGATCTCTCATTAGGAAACATAATGTTATACCTTTCATTTAAATCAGATGAAGTTTCTCCAATGCTGTCTTTAATTAGTTGTGTTAGTGAATTAAAGGAGTGGATGAATAAGAACTACTTGTCTTTAAATACAGATAAAACAGAGATGTTAATTGTTGGAGGGAATGATGCTGATCACAACAATATTTTGTCATCATTTAACTCAGTGGGAATCCCAGTCAATTTTACTGAATCAGCCCGCAATCTAGGAGTTATCTTTGACTCTAGCATGTCATTTAAAGCGCATATTACAAAGTTGTCCAAAACATGTTTCTTCCATCTTAAAAATGTTAGGAAATTAAGGCGCTTTTTAAATAAACAGGATTCTGAGAAACTAATTCATGCATTTATCTCTAGTAGGATTGACTACTGCAATGCGGTGTTCACTGGATGTTCAAACTGTTCTTTATACAGCCTCCAGTTAATCCAAAATGCGGCTGTGAGAATTATTACAATAACAAGAAAATACGAACACATAACTCCAGTTCTTAAATCCTTACACTGGCTCCCGGTTAAGTTTAGGGCAGATTTCAAAATCCTTCTTTTAACATATAAAGCATTAAATGGTCGAGGTCCGGCTTACTTGTCTGAACTTATCATGACTTACAAACCTGAGCGCACATTAAGATCTCAAGATGCCGGTCTGCTTATGATCCCAAGGATTAATAAAATAACAGTGGGAGGTCGAGCTTTTAGTTACAGGGCCCCTAAACTGTGGAATGGTCTGCCTGCTACTATAAGAGATGCCCCTTCGGTTCTCAGCTTTTAAATCCCGGCTGAAGACTCACTATTTCAGTTTAGCATATCCTGACTAGAGCTGCTGATTACTGTACAGACTGCATCTCTGTTGTTAGTCATTAGCACTTAAACATAAGTAACATGACAGTTATAATTGTATACTAACCCTCACTTATTCTGTTTTTCTTCTCGGTACTCAAATGTGGCACTTGGTGCCATGGCCCACCTGCCAAGTTGTTTTGCCTGCCTAAGGAAAAGTCATCCCAGATGGAGGATCGCAGGAATCGTGGGAAAGAGGGGTCCTTTCATCGGATTGGCTGGCCCAGCACTGTTTCAGCCATGGAATGGCCAAATGGGGGATGCAGCTTGAAGGATGAGGTCTCCAGGACTCTACACAAATCCAAATCTTATCATGGGATATATCATCTACTGTTAAATTCTGCTCTGTACTTCTAAAATTTATATTTTTTATTTCTTACTATATTGAGGAATTGCTCTGTTCTGTGAACTGCATTGTATTGTATTGACCCCCTTCTTTTGACACCCACTGCACGCCCAACCTACCTGGAAAGGGGTCTCTCTTTGAACTGCCTTTCCCAAGGTTTCTTCCATTTTTTCCCTACAAGGTTTTTTTTGGGAGTTTTTCCTTGTCTTCATAGAGAGTCAAGGCTGGGGGGCTGTCAAGAGGCAGGGCCTGTTAAAGCCCATTGCGGCACTTCCTGTGTGATTTTGGGCTATACAAAAATAAACTGTATTGTATTGTATTGTATTGATGGACAGGTTGACATACGAGATTAGACAGTAGTCCCTGTGGACTATGATGTTTGTTGATGATGTTGTGATCCGTAGTGAGAGTAGGGAGCAGGTTGAGGAGACCCTAGAGAGATGGAGAGATGCTCTAGAGAGGAGAGACAAGACAGAATACATGTGTGTAAATGACAGGGAGGTCAGTGGAATAGTGAGAATGCAGGGAGTAGAGTTGGCGAAGGTGGATGAGTTTAAATACTTGGGATCAACAGTACAGAGTAATGGGGATTGTGGAAGAGAGGTGAAGAAGAAAGTGCAGGCAGGGTGGAATGGGTGGAGAAGAGTGTCAGGAGTAATTTGTGACAGACGGGTTTCAGCAAGAGTTAAAGGGAAGGTCTACAGGACGGTAGTGAGACCAGCTATAGTATGTGGGTTAAAGACTGGTACTGACCAGAAAGCAGGAGACAGAGCTGGAGGTGGCAGAGTTAAAGATGCTAAGATTTGCATTTGGTGTGACGAGGATGGACAGGATTAGAAATGAGTACATTAGAGGGTCAGTTCAGGATGGACGGTTGGGTGACAAAGTCAGAGAGGCGAGATTGCGCTGGCTTGGACATGTGCAGAGGAGAGATGCTGGGTATACTGGGAAAAGAATGTTAAGGATAGAGCTGCCAGGTAAGAGGAAAAGAGGCAGGCCTAAGCTAAGGTTTATGGATGTGGTGAGAGAGGACATGCAGGTGATGGGTATAACAGAACAAGGTGCAGAGGACAGAAAGAAAAAGATGATCCGCTGTGGCAACCCCTAATGGGAGCAGCCAAAAGAAGAAGAAGAGATTTCTCCTTAAGTTGTAAATTTCAAAAGATGTATTTTTTATTTTCAGGAAACCCACATTATTTTTTGAGGTTGTTTTCTTAATTATAAATGAGGAAACAATAAGCCACATATTATTAAAAGGTTCAGGGTAATGTAAAACACAGGATATAATAAAAGACATAGTATGTTATACTTCTGTGTGGAATGTGAAACAGCAATAATGAATAGCAGCTGAGGAGTGCTTGGTTTATTTGAGGGGAAACCCTCGTGACTTTGAAGGGGATATTCCTAGGCCCCTTCAGATCCATCTATTATACTGTTTGAGCCAAAAGACAGACCACAAGCAACACAGGTGGGGTTTTAGGGAGATTTACCACATTTAAATAGGTGAGGTTTAAATTGCTTGTAGCTTGCGGTTCATCTTGATATATTCTTTTAAAAGTTCTATTAAAAATGCAAGGATAGAGTGCTCTAAAAATGTATTTTGAAATATACAGTGAGCTGTACATGAATACAATTTACTTACCATATTGTCTGTACAATGAACAGTGCTATTGATTTATTGTTATTGTTTCTGGACATTATGGTCTCTTATGGGTGCCCCATAATTGTTTCTTCATGTTAGTTTGTGAGTCTTATATTGTGTAAAAAATTTAATTAGATTTTTTTTTTACACCTATACGATTTTTCAGGTTCATTTATTATGCCGTCTTAACTATTAATGGTGTATTTTCAAGGCATGCAAAATGACACATTCATGAAAAAAGTAACACTTACTTAGCGAAAGTAGCAGCCAAACAAACATGGTAACAACTTGTAGAATTTAATTGGGATTGCATTTCTGTCACTTCATGGAAAGATGAAAGCTTCAACAACTCTGTGATCTCTCATTTTAGTGCGTTGTGTGTGTATTGTGCGACAAACATTATTATTAGGAGGATTACACGCATGATTAAAGTAGGCTTTGAATATTATTTATTTTCAAGCATCTGAACTCTATTTTTTGGGGAACTACTCAAACCCAGCCTCATGGCAGATCAAACCCTTTGGCTAATTTCTAGTGTACACCTAAACACAATTACCTTTTTTTAGTTTGCCTTTTAGATTTGTTGAAACTTCTAGATGCACTTGATTTATTGTGTACATTTACTTGAACTTTTTAAAGATTTCTTCAAACAGAAATCAATTTCATATTAAAAAAACTAATTTTAAATGGTAAAATTACATAAATCTAGATTTCATTGTTGAATTTGCTATTCAATCAAATTAGAAAATTGGTAGAAGTTCCAAATACTTTTGCAAGGCACTGTTGTGGTGTAGCAGGTCCATACCTCAAGTTAAAAAGGCCGCTTTTTAAATAACTAGTCACCGCACTTGTGACTTAGAGAGGGAGTGTGGTAGTGTGGCCGGAGCAGTTCCCGGATGAATTTGTGATGCGGGTGGTCCTCGCTTAAGTGCACAGGTGAGGAGTCGTTCAAATCAATAATTGATGCTGGAACCTGCTAATTGCCACACCTGATCCACACCCCCATAATCAATAGAAGCGTGAGGTGGATGAATGGGGGAGCAGGAAAGAGAAAAAAAGATGGATGGATGTTAGAAGGAAAAGAAGGCAGGAAGCAGGGAGGAGAAAACCGGTGTGTGATTGAGCGAATGCTTGCTCACTGTATAGAGGGGTTGGCAGCTGGACAGTGAGCCCTCGTGGGCAGTCGGTAGTGGTTGCTCCTGCTGAGCATTAGTGAGGAGCGGGAGTGACCGGAAGGAGAATGACTCGCCGCATAAGACCGAGAAGGCAGAGGGCGTTGGGACTTGGGAAGTGAAAGCCCCAGCATGAGTGCCCTGGTTGCTGGGAAGCCTAAGTCATGGTCTGGTGAAGCCTACCAGAGCCAGGGATCGGAACGGTCGGAACGGTGAACAGACCAGCAGTAGAGGGTAGAAAGAAGGTCAGCTGCAGGTAGGGTGGCTGCCCTGGTGCATAGCCTGGATGGATGGAAGCAGGGGAGTCACCAGTAGAAAGGCACAGGGATCTGTTTTTAAAAGGACGGCTTCCAGCCATTATTTTAACCTTGGGTTTTTAAAGGATTTTTTTATTGTGTTTTTAACCTCCACCTTTTACCTGTTTTTATTGGATTATTTATCTTAAAATTTTTGAGACACTGCACTATTTATTTGGAACACTGTTTTGGTTGTGTTGATTTTAATAAAAGCACTTTGCACTTTTTGCACCATCCCCTTGCTTCATTGTTATGCCTCACTGCCTAGCTCATCGGTGACATTACCGACGGTGTCAGGTTCAAAGGCTCCCAGAAGGAAGATGGGAGCATGGAGCAGAACCCGCATCGTCACAACTGTATATGATCCCTGTGTTTACATAGACAATGGGCTGAATGTCTCTTGACCAGCGCTCCCTCTTTCAAATGTATTTCCATATAGCCAGCTTCTCGGACTCTGTCATTGTTTTCAAGGCACCTTTCTCACCTCCTGTTTGGTTTTATATTTGCCATTTTTAGAGGTGACTCTCTCTGTATGCCTCTTACTCCTTTAGTTCCCCTTGTAAGTCTCACACTCGCACTTCCTCTTTCATTACATCACCAGAGTCAAACTGACCAATCGCGCCAAAGCCAAAATGACCAATCAGATTACACAGGAAGACTGGGCACACAGATCTTAGTGTTTTATTATATAGTAGAAGTAGATAGGTTACTTACTTGATTTACTTTAACTATTTACGGGCTGAGGCTAAGGATCCCAAAGGTTGCCGGTTCGAATCCCCATCACTGCCAAAAGAGATCCTACTCTGCTGGGCCCTTGAGCAAGGCCCTTAACCTTCAATTGCTCCAGGGGCGCTGTACAATGGCTGACCCTGCGCTCTGACCCCAAGGGGTATGCGAAAACTAACAAATTCCTAATACAAGAAATTGTATAAGGCGAAATAAAGAACAAAAAAAAAAAAAAAATTTTCCAAAAAACTCAGTTTTCAGAAAAGCACACAAAGCAATAGTTTCACACATAAATGAACATAAAACACCTGTTGGTGCGTGCTATGGCTGCTGTCAGCACCTGTTTGCCGTCTCTGGCAGCAGCAGTTGCATGGGGGCGGCTTGATGGCTGGTGGCAGGCTGGCTGCCTGGCTGACTTTGTGCAGCAAGTGGGAGCAGTGGCAGTCGGAGTGTAACTCAATCGGCTTTGTATGTCTTGTCATCATAAGTTACAGTCCTCCCAGGCGAACATTGCTGTAGATGCATCAGCTACACATTGCTGGTACCTCACTTTCATTTCTGATCTCCATTTTCAGATCACTTACATCAAAATTGGAGTCCGACAAGTCAGAGTCCGATTGAGCGATAATACACAAAACGTCTTTCACTGAGTATTTTGCTTTGTGCATTCAGTTTGGTGTCTTACCAGCTGTCCATGGGATTTTAGAGGTTGTTTGCTCTTCACTACTCTTGCATATGCAGGGAATTGAGGTCAAATCAACAAAGCTAACTTTCCTTCTAGCAAAGAGAGCCGAACTAAAACATAATGGTGAGTTTCATTGCAGTTTACAGCTGATTACCGTCCTGTAACTCTGAATTTAAAAAAAAAAGTCAACATCCACCCTGAAAGAGTTAAACCAGGGGGTGCCAACTTCAGTCATGGAGCACTGCTGTGATGGCAGGTTGTTATCCCGTTTCTTAATTAGTGACCATTTTTTCCTGCTAATTAACTCTTTTGCCTTTAATTGGTATTTAAGACACAAACCCCTCAATTATTTCTTTTTCTCTTAATTAGCAAGCCAAATAGTAATGAGATACAAAATGAGCCAACCCATGACCAGCAACCTGTGTCCATTATACAGTACTGTATGTGAAAATAAAGAAATATGAAAGGTCTCAGTAATGTTGATCTCCTCAGGTCCACAAACATTTTGATAGTGTTCTTAGGAAAAAGAAAATCAGCAGTTTTGGGAATGTCTGCTGTAGCAGAATGAGCCCCAACAAGCCATGGAATTAAATAAATGGGTTTAATTATCAATGGGAATAAGCTTCTAATTAAGAAACTGGTTGGAGTGAAATTGAGTGGAGTTTGAAGCCTTGACTTAACCAGTCATCTGTTGTCTCACTGCACATTTCATTTCTGTTTGAGTGCCGTTTTGAGGAAAAAAATAAGACAATTTAAAGAACTGAATCCTAAAAAACAAGTCAATTAAAAGGAAGGGAAAAGATGTTCATTAGCAGCAAATTGGTCACTAATTAAGAAAAGAGTTAATGAAAACCTGTAGTCAGTGTAGCGCTAAAGGACCAGAGTTGGAGACCCCTACTTTAAACAAACAGTAAGATTTGTTCAATAGCATAGCATTATATTCTCAAATATCTTCTTAATCCAGTTCAAGGTTATAGGATGCTAGAGCTTATTGAAATAATACTGGGTGCAATGTAAAAAAACAGCCCTGGGCAAGGCACCAGACCATTTTAGGGACAACTCACACATACCAGTCTATCTAGCAAACATGTCTTTGGGGAAAAATGCATGTTAAGTCAGGGAGAGTCAGGAAAGTCAGCCCGTACAAGGACTGGGATTTGATCCCAGGACACTGGATCTATGAGGCAGCAGCTCTAACCACTGCACTGCCATTGGGACCACTCCTTATATATGTCTTCCTTAATCATCTCCGTAGATAACAATCTTCAACAAAGGTAAATGAGCTGCATTGCTTCTAGTGATAGTATATTACAATTTAATGATAAATGCAAGTATTATAAAAATATAACCACAATAGACTAGAAAAAAGTCAAGAAGATTAAACAGAAAATCACTGATTTGGCCATTTACTGTAGTTATGAGATTTTTGAATTTACTAACCATAAAAAGGGTTTCATCTTCTGTCTTCTTAACACACTTTTGCACTGCTTCTTTCTGTCTGTGGCTCTTACGTGCTGTCACAGACAGCTCTATCTGCTGTATGCTCGGCTCTTTCTTACTCTAATGCACAGCTTCTACTGACAGAGACAGATTGCTCCACGAGTGACAGTCTGTCTTAGGTTCTTGCTAGCATTTGGAAATATTATAAGAGCTGGATGCTTTTCCTGACACAAATAATATTGTTAATCTGGTCAAGCGGCAGATAAACATGAATAAGTGCTGTTGTTTTAAGGAAAATTGTGGCTGACATTTGACTAACAATAAAGTATTTTATTTTATGTTATGTTTATTTTATGTTGTCCCAGATAAAAGACGTATGACAACCCTGCTTCTCATCTGTACGCTCCCATCTAGTGGACTGAGCTGGATTTCTATAATCTGAGTTCAAGTTAAAATCTTTGATGTGGATGCTAGAGTTTGCATTCATGCGTGAATACAAAATCTTGTCCTGAGCCCGATTTTCTTGCATCACAGCAAGTCTGCAAGAGTTTAAAGATCTCATTACAGTATTTGAAACACATCCAATCCAAAAATGATCAAAATAACATTTCCATAAGAGGGATTAGCTGCATTAAATCATGATCAACACTTTAAGTCCCACACCTACCTGATTCAGATATATATGTCACCAAAAGGTCATTATAAAATAGTTCTTCACATATATTACAACATCAAAAAGAAAACATAATGGAAATGGACTCCCAGCAGACTTATTTTGGAACTGCTTTAATATATTTTTTTCCAAATTCTGAAAAAGCTTTGGCTCATTCTTTGTGATTAAAATTTTATTTTTTCTAGCTGTAGATAACATTCCACATTGCTTTATTCTATTATTTTTATTCCACGTTGCATTATTTAAGGAGAAAGGGTCAGGACATTTCACAATTAAAAAAAATTAGTTGACATGCAAGTACTAGGGTGTTGTACCGTGTTAGCCATTATGAATGTAGTGAGAAGTCAAGCAAAATGACACCTTTTATTAGCTAACTAAAAAGATTACAATGTACAAGCTTTCGAGGCAATTCAGGCCCCATCTTTAGGCAAGAAGAAGGGGCCTGAGTTACATTGAAAGCATGACATGTAATGAAATTAACTACCTTGGTGTTAACCCAGAGCGCCATTACATTTAAGCCCGAATAACCACCGGGACAGTATTCTGCTGCCATCTAGTGGATAATATACTATTGTTGAACAATAAATGCATTTTGCCAGGCTAAGGTAACTCATTAAAATTCATGAGTGGGGCGGCACCTTCAACCAAAACACAATGGCACACAAACCAGAAGCTGTAAAGCCAGTTTCAGAACAAACTGAAACTGAACCATTTGTTGAATCGAGCAATAGTAACGACAAGGTGAACTTGTCATCAGACTTTGACATGAGAGTGAAACTGATGCATGCGGCACTGTATGACCGAACCACCATGATATGCCAGGGGAATCTGGTGACCTGAAGGTTCACCATCATGCAAGTAGGTGCTTGGCAACATGATTGTGATCAAGTGGAAAGACAAGAAAGACGTTAGCCCCCTAAAAGCTGTTCACAATGCAGCAACTGTCAATGGTTGTGTCAGGGAAAATGTGGAAGTCACTAAGCCTTGCACTGCAGTAGCCTGCAACAACACAAGGGGCACACTGATTGTGTGGATCAGACACTGACATTCTACACTCTCGTGCTCAAGCAACAGAAAAAATATAAGAAAGTGTGCAAAGGAGCACGCTTCTACTGTCTTGATTGCAACATCGGGATGGACATCGATGACTGTTTCAAAGCTTGTCACTCAAAAGACGTGCAATGAATCTGCATCACTACAATAGTGGACACGAGTTTCTGTTACACATAATAACAATTTTTCTTGTTGATAAAAAATCAAATGGTTTTGACTGGTTTTTACAGGGATAAACATAATGCTAAGGAGGCTACAGTGGATTTTAATTTTACATCGTCTTTTCCCATCCAGTGTTATTCCAAACAATGCCAATAAATGATTAGGGGTGATTATGAGTGCAACACTATCTGATCATAGAGGTCTTAATTTAGGGCATTTTAAACATATGACATAGCAAGGCCAGTGTTTGATGTTGTTGTTCACAGTTGGGCTTCATTCAATTATACATTTTTGATTGACTTCATTTTGAAACATGTGGCCAATGAGCAATTTTAAGTTTGATTATGCCAGTATTATGATTGACTGAATTCTATTCCTTGTCTGAGAAGTTCAAGTAGAGGCTCTTTTCCCATATCTATATCTTCTAGAGGTGCACAATGGGAAGTTAGTTGATAAAGCCTAGACAGACCACAAATATTCCCATTTTTGGCTAAAGTATTTTCAAGCACAAACACAGACAGAAGATTAGGGGATCTTGGGCTGGTTACTTCAGAGTATCTAACTAAACAGGAAAAACAGTGTGTTGTGGGAATTAAATATTTTTTTTCTCTTCTTATGCTGTAAATGTAGAGTCAGAGTCCTGTGCACGCTGAAAGTTTTGAAAGAGCAAAGGAATGTGATTTTCATGGGGCTCTTAATTTTCCCCTACACACTCCCTTCATGGAGTTTACTGCCAATGAAAACACATGCCCAGTCACAACAAAGGTCTACATATTTGCATTTTTGGGCATTTCAGTATGAAAAGGAATCTAAACAATGTAGTGTGATGGAAAATGTTTTTGTTTGAAAACAGTGTTTTTACAGTAAATGAAAATGTGGTAGTGTGGATGTAGCCTTATGTTGTTAATATAGACAGCAGCAAGGATGTACACAAAAGGCTGGCAACAATGGCTCAAGCCCCTGCCCCTTTCCCTCACTGGCTCAAATGTCGTTTTCTCCTGTTAGGATCGATTGCTTCCAAGAAGACATGCATGCCTCCTTTGGCGACATAAGGAACACAAGAAGAACCAGCAGTAAGTATCTTTCTTTGTTAAAGCAAGGTAGGGTACTGTTTACTATCCCATACGGAAATAAAATATGGTCTATGATAATTACTACTATTAATTCCACAAAAACAGATGATGAATATTGGTGTGTTGTTTTGTATGATGTTATGACATGGCTCTACTGTCTTTGCAAAAGATGTGTATAATCACCTTGATTATAACACTATCTTTTTGGTTTACTTTGTTAACAGTTTTCAGCCACTTCCCACTATTAGAGATTTGCAAATAACTGTTGTTCACAGCATACAACATTTTCTGTCTGTGAAATACATTGCAATCGAATTTTCCATGACAGTGGGTAGAAGTCTTGCCTGTCATTCATGGTCATAGTGGTTTAGGAAAAATATATTGCTGGTGTTCCACAGTTACGGGTTAAAGAGTTGTCTTGCACCTGAGGTAATAAAAAGGGATAAACTAATATACCATAATGGTGGAAAGTGAAATCCTTGTGGGCTTTTAAAAGAAAGCATGCTACTGGGCCTGGTTAAAATGCTTGCAACCAAGTTCTCATGAGACGTGACAGGTGCTCTTCTCAGGTTGATGTTACTGCGGTTTAGAGTCACCTTTATGTTGAACGATGAAAAATGATAGTGTCCTGGGGCTGGGAAATATGAAATGCATCTGACTGTCATTTGACAGAAAACAGGACAAATTACTAGTGAGCTGTTGTAGAAGGGAACAGCCTGGACACAGACAGGAAGACACGTTGCAGTCCATCACCACACGTTTATTTACACTATTATTATACAAGTCACTAAGTGCACCTCACAAACCCCCACTGACTCCCAAAGTCCTGGCTTCTCCTCCAAGCCGTCTCTTCACTGCACACACACTCAGGGCCTCTCCTTGCCGCCTCCTCTGACCTCGTCCACCTCCTCACCCGACTCCAGCCTTGATTGCAGGGCGGCGGCTCCTTAAATAGGTAGCTGGGTGCGGCTCGCAATCAGCCACCTGCCACACTGTATAACTTTTTGTTTGTCTTGTGGCACTGGACAATCTTTTAATTGGTTTTGTTAAGTTTTTTCAGTGTAAAGTGAATCTCACTCACATGTCACTCGTCTCTTCAAGTTGTTACACTGGCTCCCTGTAGCAGCACACATTAAGTTCAAATCCCTGATGCTTCCCTACAGAGTATTCAGTGGGTCATCACCTGAGTATATGGAGACACTGGTGAAGCCCTCTACTCCTTCTCACCCACTCAGGTCTGCCAGTGAACAGCGTCTGCTGATGCCACCTCTGTAGACTCTTTTCCTGTGTAGTCCCCAGTTGGTGGAACGGGCTACCCACCTCCATCCTTACTGCTGACTCCCTTGTTGTATTCAAGAAGCAATTGAAAACTCATCTTTTCTGTGAATATCTGTCTGATTGATTGAAGAAGAAAAAAAAAACTTTGCTCCGTGATCTTCTATATTGTTGGTTAATTTGTTAGTTAGGTTTAAGTGCTTTAGTGATTATAATCATTGATTGTAAATTTATTAGTTATTACATCTTTTGACTTGTGGCAATCATCTTTTGTTGCCCATCCTGTTACACCTACTGAACAAACAGGTCCTATTCTAATGTTATTGGATTTTATGTTTACCTCTGGTTGCAAGTGGCTATGGATAAAAGCATATGCCAAACAAATAAATGTAGATGTAAATGTAAATGTATTTGAATTAAAGTATAATATCACTTAAATTATAGACTTGTAGATTGTAATTCAACATAATTTTCTGTCGTTATTGTTGCACACAGCAGAAAGAATGCCTCCACCAGAGCGTAAATATTTTGGCACTAAAAGTTGATGTGTCCTCCCTGGAAAATCAAAAATCAAGTCTTCACAGCCAATTTAACTCAATGCAAAATGTCCACGTTGTAGACTCACTGACTGTTAATTTATGATAAGACTTGAATATTTCATATCACGTTGTATGTATGTTTGAGACTATGGTGTCTTGCATTTTATCCTGTGCAGCAAATAGCTCACTGGTGACAAGGCAGCACCTATCTGTTGAATGTAGATCAGGGCACCAGTGTGATGACTTCATTTTGACACAGCTGTTGTGTAACTGCCACAAGCACACTCACATCTGATGATATGAACTCTGATAGTAGTGACTGCTGTGCCCTCCATGTGGGGTAGTAAACGTCAAGCCTTCATAGTAAACTGAACTAGTCTGGGCATCAAGGAGGACTGTTATCTATAGCATTAATATGCTCAGACACTTTGGAACAGACAGTTACACATGAAAACTGTTTTTAGTAATAATTAATTTGTAAACTCAAGTTATGCTGCATGATTAAACCAAACGTTTTGAAACGAGTTGTGATTTTTATATTTCTTTACAGTAAATTTGTTCACATTTTGAATTGAAGACAAGGCTGTTGAACAATGAATGAGGGGGGAAATGGGTCTTCAATTCAAATTCTTTTGTTTTTTTCATGGACATATTTCACATTGTTTGCTGCTGTACAGCCTTGGTCACTTTTGCTTTATATTACTTCATAAACATTTTTCTGTTCATTCTGCATGAAAACATTTCTCTATTATATTAAAAAAAGTTTTTCATCATGTCTGTGTTATTCAGCCTTGACCATTCCCCCCCACAGAACTCGCCCCAATCATCACTCCTACTGCTCACATCCTCTCTCCGTACATTCCACGACACTCTTAGTGCTGCTAACTCGCCCTTCAATGCAGTTAGTTATAATGGCAAGGATGAATAGCAAATTATCTGTTTAAGAATAGTGAATTTTAGATTGTGATAGGAAAACGCGACAAGAGTTGATAATAAACATCGGAAAAAAGAAATTGAACAAAAAAAAGCTACATATAATAAAAATCAAGAACAAAGAGAATCGTTCTATAAACTAGACTGAGAAAAATATCCCGAACAATATGTGAACAGAAATGCAAAAAAGCAAAGTTTATAGAATGTAAAGTAATTCATAATATTGTTTTTGATGAGGCACTAATGTGATTTAATTTTTTTATTTACTTTTTATTAGTTTTACTTTTTTACCTCTACTTTTGTTTTATTATTCATTGGTATTATTATTCATTGGTATTTAAAATAGGCAATTGTAGTGAAATACTCAAGTAACTGATTTTTCTATCTATAGCCTAATAACTAAAGACCAAATCGTCTTCCTCCCACGCCCCGCATACTCATCTATATACCACATCTTTAAATACAATTGCATTCTCTAATGGAGGGGCGCCCTAATGCCCTTCGAGCGGCAGAGGTGCGAGATAGCGGGCGCCTAGAACCCACCCCCGGGAGTTGGCAATCAACGCAAACATGGGGCAGAGCCCCCTAGTTATATTAAAATTATCTCTCAGCCGTTACTATAAACTACATGGGGTAAGTAACATATAAAAAAAATATTGTTTATGGGTGGAATATTCTTTTAAGGCATATGTTTAAGGTATTAATCAGATAAGCTGAACAGACAGTGTTGATTAAAAAATCATTTGGCTATCAAAATCCAATCTGAATGTTCTCAGACAAGTTCTATTCAAAGAAATTTGAATGAAAACTTACTTCTGCTCTTTACACGACATCAGATCTGCAATGAACCCTGTGAAATCATACATAAGTTATATTTCAATTAGGCCCCGTCTAAGATCTACAATAAGGAAATCAACTTTTTTCTTTTTTTTCTGTTAAACCAAGTGGATTAGATTAAACTCATTCATATGCCAAGATGGATACACAGTGCATGGTATTCATGAAATAATAGGCCAATTTCTACTGACTATAGTGCGTAATCATTGAGATGAGTGATTGAGATGGATGTGAAATTGCAAAAATTAAAGGATGGATTTGGAGGACTGCCACACAGAAGCCAAGGGATTGGCAAAAGTTGTACTTGTACTTGATGCAAAACATCCTGACAGCTATAAACACATGCCTTATCTGAACCAAAATAATACTCTACAAACTTGCTTTTAAAACATACTCTCTCCTTTAATTTTTATATAATTTACATGCTGTCTGATTTTTAATTGCAAACTGCCATAATATCATACATTGTTCAGCATGCGACTTACTGCCTAGAAAACATGCAGCATCACTGCAACAAAATGGCAATAGCATTGGAAAAATGGAAAACAAATGAAAACCAAAAACAGACACAAGAAATCATACAAATTTCTAGATAATAGATGCCATACTTTAAAAAGTGAACCTGCAAGCTTGCTCCTCTCCTTCAATGTATAAAATCTAGATTCGGTACAATGTGAAATGATTGAACAGACACAGAAAGAGGTTTGGGGGCAGCCACCCGTATACTTCAATCAGGCTGCCAAAATGAAAGATTGGTTCAGTCCAACAATGGAACGACAACAGTAGATAAACAAGGTGGTTTTAAAGCTGTGCAGGGCAAGTGATGTCAGCCAGGCTGGAACCGGAAGTAACGTCATTAGGCGTGGAGCCGGATGTGACATCATCAGGCCCAGAAAACGGAAGTGTGGTCATCGGACCTGGAACTGGAAGTGACGAAATTTCCAGTTGTTGGTCTGCCAATAAAAGAGAGTCCTTCAGCTGCCTTCCATGCGCACGTGTTTTTGATAACAACTACAACACTTTTCCCCACTAGTAAGCTCCTTACTCACTCACTTGCTGCACATTAGACCATCAGGACATCTAGATGAACATCAGGAATCTAGATGAGAACAGGCCATTCAGCCCAATAAAGTTTG
This sequence comes from Erpetoichthys calabaricus, assembly GCF_900747795.2. NCBI lineage: Eukaryota > Metazoa > Chordata > Cladistia > Polypteriformes > Polypteridae > Erpetoichthys > Erpetoichthys calabaricus. The sequence goes on along the minus strand of NC_041397.2, from coordinate 264,220,072 downwards.
CCAGTCCAGTCCACTTAATTCTTCCAAAGTAACATCAACTCATGTTTTGAAAGTTCCTAAAGTTCTGCTATCCACACTACCTGTTAACTTATTCCAAGTGTCTATGGTTCTCTGTGTAAAGAAAAACTTCCTAACATTTGTGCAAAATTTACCCTTAACAGGTTTCCACCTGTGCCCCCGTGTTCTTGATGAACTCATTTAAAAGTAACAGTCTCGATCCAATGTACTAATTCTCTTCATAATTTTAAACACTGCAAACATGTCTCCTCTTAGTCTTCTTATTGTTCTTTTGCTTAAAATGAAAAGACTCAGCTCGTTTAAACTTTCCTCATAATTCATCCCCGTAGACCTGAAATTAGCCTAGTCACTCTTCTCTGGACATTTTCTTGCGCTGCTATGTCTGTTTTGTAGCCTGGAGCCCAAAACTGTACGCAATCCTCCAGATGAGGTCTCACCAGTGTGTCATAAAGCCTGAGCATAACCTCCTTGGACTTGTACTCAACATATCATGGCACTATATAACCTAACATTCTGATACCCTTCCTAATGGCTTCTGAACACTGTCGGGAAGTTGATAATGATGACTCCACCATGACTCCTAAGTCCTTCTCATAATGAGTACTTTCAATTTTCAGACCTTCCATTGTGTATTCAAGCCTAACATTTTTACTTCCTATGTGCAAAACTTTACATTTACTGACATTAACTTTCTTCTGCCACAAACCTGCCCAAGCCTGTATGCTGTCCAAGTCCTTCTGTGATATTTCAACAGATTGCAGATTATCTGCCGATTCACCTATCTTGGTATCATCTGCTAACTTAAGCAGCTTGTTATTTATATTGCTATCCAAATCATTTACACATATTAACAATAACAGCGGCCCTAGCACTGACCCCTGTGGAATACCACTCTTAATTTCAGCCAATTCTAAAGAGGTTCCTCGCACCATAAACTTTGGCTTCTTGTATCTGAGCCAGTTTTGCATCCATCTACAAACATCACCCTGAACTCCCACTTCTTTTAGTTGGATGCACAACCTCTCATGTGGCAACTTATCAAATGTTTTCCCAATTTTAAGATAATTGTAAACTTATATCCTCCTGCCATTTATGTGTAGCTCATACTAAGGTCATCTACAGGAAAAGATAGAAAAAATATACAAGTTTAGGGTAGAGTGGGGAACACTGTCTTCTGACTGCTAAAGGATGCACTTAACCCTTGATCCATGGCACTCTCCTTTGATGGAAAGAGGACTCTCACTACTGTGTAACTGTTCACCTCCTCTCCACCTATGGAAAATAAAAAGTTATGTACTATCATAAATAGACATAAAACTAATTAAGAGCTTCTATAAGAATTAAACTTAGTGTAAATTAGATATGTCAAGCAAATAGTTAAATAAAGGCATTTGCCATATTTCATTTTTAGTTAAGCTCAAAGCGAAACCACCACTATTGGGTAACTCGGAAAGATAGAGCAATAAAAGAATGTCGTACAGAAACTACCCGAGGACAGAGAAGGGGGAACAGAGAGAATACATGTTGTTTGAAGGCCAGGAAGCAAGGAAAGATACTAATGACGAAATGCAGAAAATATTGGTGGCCATGAAAGGCTCGTGAGAAGCCAGCTGGAGTAGTCAGTCAGAATAAACAGAAAAGGCATTGTTTCAAACGAGGTCAAGATGATAAGAAATGATTATATAAACTGTGATTCTTGGTCTGTTCAGAGCTCAGCTCAGTTTGGCTTAATTGGGTTGAGTCCATGGTATTGTTTATTGCAATAAAACTAATTACTCTGTTTGCTTACCCTCCGACTCCTAGAGCCTTCATTCAAAGTGTGTGTTTTTCGCTTCAACACACCCTGGTTTACCACAAGTAGAGTCTCAGTATTTCATGTAGCTTCTTAAGCACCTATAATGTGCTTTCTTTTTAGATCCCTTCATACTTTTTTATGGAGGGAACCAGTTCTGCATATACAGACGGCTGCCCTTTGATGGCTAACCATTTCCAATGAGCATACTGTATGTTGCAGTTAAGGAGCTTTCACTAAAGCAGGATTTTTTTTATAAGGACTCCCCTTAAAACGATAGCCATCACAAAACACCCAGTCCTACAGGTAGTGAATGTGTCAGGAGGCCTCTGTGTAGCTCATTTTTACATTTTAATACCTTGAAGGTGTCAACAGCAATGCCACCTACTGTATGTAGTGCTTTTGAAAAGGAAGATTCTTTTTGAGTATGCACGATTTATATGTTAATAATATACCATCCATTAATCAGCCAGCATGGCTGAGAAAAATTACAGCAGGTTCCTTATTATGAATGCATTTCACAACACATTCAGCAAAACATCCAAACACATTTTAAATTGCTTTCCATATCAGTGATAATGGAAAAAGGCATGCAAGACATCTGCGAGGCAGACTTAAAGAGCACCGCACATTCACTGGAAAATGTGTGTGATTAATATTAAAGGTTTAATCAACTTTTATCTGAAAATGGATTTGGGGTTTTCCACTTTTTACATATTGTCTCTCCTCAAGTTTGTCTTTCCATTTTTATTGTTTATTTCTTGCTTGGTTTTAATGTAGTAGTAGTATCAGACAGATGCTGTCAAACGGATGATTGAGTAGTAGTATCAGACAGATGCTGTCAAACGGATGATTGATTGACAGCTTTAAGCCCCACCCCAAAATATGAAATATGAAAATATAACTTATGAAAATATGCTTTATAAATTATTAAACTTATGACATGTGGCTTCATTTTATAAACACTAGATTAAGAAATTAAAATTAAGTGAAATATACCCTTCTTTGAATGTAATACAAAGCCAAGCATGTGTGTATCTTTCTAAAAACAATATAAAATATTCACTTCTGATGCCTGTGTGCATCTTTTTAAATTTCAACAATTCAAAACAATTAAGAAAATATGCTCCATAAGACAAGTCTTAACGCTAAAAACGCATACCTGCTGTTTTAAGCCTTAGCAATAAGATTCACAGACGTTGCAGCAATTTTAATTACATCCCCAACAGAAATTCGCCAATCCGAATGTGTCCCTTTGTTTATACCCTAGATTCAAATCTGTTTTAACAATATGATCGTTCATACCATGGTTCGTTACACTTTGTTTTCATTACCTTTCTGTTTTCATGATGGGCCTCCAGCATAAGACATGTTATTAACTAAACAATTAAGAAAAGTCTTAACGCTATAAACGTCTACCTGTTGTTTTAAGCCTTAATAATAAGATTCACAGACATTGGAGCAATTACATCCCCGCAGGAAGTCGCCAAGCCGAATGTATCCCATTGTTTATACCCTAGATTCAAATCTGTTTTAACAATATGATCGTTCATATCATGGTTCGTTACACTTTGTTTTAATTACCTTTCTGTTTTCATAATGAGCCCCCGGCGTACTTAATCTAATTTGAACGTGTTCTATTTTTTATATCATAAGATTTTAACGTAAATACTTATTCTCACCACGATTCAAAGCAATTAAGAAAATATACACCACTTCTGATTTGCTACATAAGACAAGTCTTAAATCATTTTTTTACTAAAAAAAATCCTTAACACGTTTTTCAACACTTGGTAAAAATGCCGTCAAACTCTTTGAAATAGGTCCCTGGCTCTCTGCGACTCAATCACGAGACTGTTTTTTATATGCGAAAATCAGTTAAATGTTAAAAGACTTTTTTTACATTCAGATGGTTTGAAACTACTTTGAACGTATTCCCCATTTATATCAACTTTAAAATCTTGCAAGAAAAGTTATTAAAAAATTTTGGGTTCAGCACAATGATCAATGGGTGCTTGCTGTCTCTGTTTACTTTCCAAACGAACCCACATCTCTTTATGGTACTTGATAAAAAGCTGTTTATATTCCGAATACAAACCCCGGCTCTTTCCAATGCTGAATATTAGCCTTGTTAATCGGGTAAATGTCAGAATAGACTTTTTCACATTCAGATGGTTTGAAACTACTTTGAATGTATCCCCCATTTATATCAACTTTAAAATATATGTGACAATCTAAGAAATCATTTCACATATAAAACGTCTGTGTTTAGCACAAAGCTCACTCGGTAAAACAAATAAAGCTAATTACACTTACAGATGTGAGTATTTGAATGAGGGTTCTTTGCTGCCAAAAAGTTCCTCCGCCTTGAGGAGGCGGTACATCAGCAACTCATCACCTATTAGCTTTCTACCAAACGTACAGGGCGTGTTGCTCCGCCCTCTCAAGGTTAAGACAGAACAATACGGGCAGCATAAAGAGCTCTGCTTCGCTGTCTATCGACACGTTAACCTTTTCAGCATACAAGTGCTTTGGTGATCTTTCCAAAAATTAGGCTATTTCGCTTTTTTCTTCTACAATGGCAGACAATGGAAAAAATACTTTTGTGATTGTTGGTAAGTGTAGATTATCGAAATTTGTGCTGTTAACGATCGTCTCTCTTCAAACTATTGAAATGATTGTCTTTTATAAATCTCCAAGAACCTTTTCACCAGGAGGTGGATTTTCTGATTTTTAAATAAAAAAAAACTAAGTATTTGTAATGTTCAGATTTTACAAATGAGGTATTTTCTTATTTCAGAAGGTTGCAGATTCTGGCCCGTTGGTTGCTCAAAAAGTGAATCAATTCTAATACTTTTAAATTGAAATGTTGTTTATAAGACCGTACAGATTTAATACTTTAAAAATACATTCAGACTTATTACTTTTTAATGGAAATGTATAAACATATTATTTTATAAGCATGTTCAGACTAATAAAATTTTGAATGGGGATTTCTTTACAAGTACATTCAGACTGATTACTTTTAATGGAAATGTCTTTAAGTACATACAAACTTAGTACTTTACATTTTAGTTGTACAAGAATGGGATGCCTACCTGCATTCTTCTTTACATCTAACAAGTACACAGTTGGAAGAGTTAATATCTGCCACAGATTGTCTTTTTGAGACTAAAAATCCTGTCTCAGACAAAAAAACTAAAGTGTCCCCAGAGCCCTGTAAGTACAACTTTCAACTGAGTGTTTGGGTGTATGAAAAATAAGGCGTTGGGAGTTGAATATATAATTTTTAACAGAAACCTCAACGCCACCAGGATTACTGACTCAGATACTCAGGAATTCACTGCAGTTTGTATCATCACCCAGATTTCTCACCCAAATAGTCCGCAAATCCGAAAGAATTGATGCCAGGGCTAAGGCTGCCAAGCTGAAGGCTGAAATCGACCGAGTTCTGCTGTACTTTCAAAGTGCCTTACCAGACCTTTCACCCCTTTCTCCAGATTTACGTGAAAAGGTTATTTTATTGTACGCTATTTTAGAAAACAAGTTCCTCAAATAATGGAATGCAATATGAGTTGCGAAGGTAAAAGCAGGAAAAGGCGTTCAAGTGAGGACTTGTGCATTGGGAGTGGTTCTCAAAATGTTGGGGTATTGCATGATATGGTGAATGAACTTAGTTACTCTATTCGACCCCCAAAAATGCCTACCCCGCCTCCCCAATATTTTAATGAATTGGAATATATTAATTGGCAAAATCAAAACATGACCCAAATTAATAATATAATAGTTCCTTCACCTGTTACCACTCCCATTGACTTTAACCAGCTAACATTAAATAATTTGTTAGAAAGGGTTCAGCGGTCTTTGACCGAAAATGTGACTGCTCAAAAGGGTCATGGTTTAACAAACACTATGGGTTCTGCCTTTTGTTCCAACCTCCCAGAACACTGTTGTCTCTCAGAGTATGGTCACACCAGTTTCAGCTACCCCTTTGGTTACATCCATTTCAGTTAAACCTTTTGTACCCTCTACTTCTGTCTCAGTCACTGCATCCTCTGCTCTAGTTATGCCGTTTGTAGCTAACCCCTCTGTTCCAGTCACTGTATCTTCAGTCACTGTTTCCTCAGCCCCCTCTGCTTCAGTCCCTGTAGCCAACATCTCTGTTTCAGTATTCTCATCAGTAGCTAACCCCTCTTTTCCTTCTGCTGTATCTAACCTTTCTGGTCACTCTGCTTCAGTCTCTGTAGCAAACCCCTCTGATCCCTCTGTTTCAGTCCCTGTAGCTAACCCCTCTGCTTCAGTCCCTGTAGCTAACCCCTCTGCTTCAGTCTTGCCCACTGTTTCAGTATTTCTATTGGCCCTCTCCACTGCAGTTAAGCCCTCTGTTTCAGTCACTTTCTCCTCAGCCCCTGTTGCACCGCCATTTGTAGCTATCCCTTCAACCTCCTCAGTCATGCCACTTATGTCCGGTGGTTCTGTTGTGTCTAAACCCTCAACCACTTCTTACTTCAGGTGTAACAGTTATGGCCGGTCCCTCTGCTGTCTCTACTGCTGACAATCAGAGCATTTTTCATCAGGTTGACAGACCAGCGTTTAATAATACAGAAATAAGACACCCTTAAATTTCGCTGCTGCCTATGAACTAGAGTCTTACGAGGAGGTGTTTAACAGTATTTATGAGATGCTGTAAAGATTACTTTAAATCCACAAGATGTTGTACAGTTAGAATTATGTGCTGATTCCTTACCTATTAGTGTTTTTATACAGATGACTAGAACTAATATTAATGTAGACAAGTTTCTTCAACAGATACCCATGGTTTTAGGCATGCCACTCAATTTCATTGTTAAAAAATTCAAAGAATCTATAAAACGTAATTGATAACCCTCATCTGTAAAACACATCAACTTATTTCCTTGAGTGGTAACATGAGGGTTCACTCCGTCGTCAATCAAATACTTCATTAAAAAGTACCCATTGAATTGTGAACTATGAAGGTATAACCTTGATACTTGGGACGACGGTATCTGGCAAAGAACTGGTGTACACAATCTTCACCTGCACAGAACTAGGATTCCCCAGGCAAGGACTTACAGTATACATAATTCGGAATGTGCACACCTGTTTCTTACCAACTTTCAAAATCATAAAACACATATTTTTCACACAGCTCCCCAGACTTCAAGGTTTCTATAAAGCATTGACGGTTTTCTGCATCATTTTCAATTTTTGATTTACAAACATGGCATTCCTTGGGGCGAAATTTATGGAGTTGAGAGGCGGCATTCACTGTGTAAGTTTTGTAACACAAGGGACACATTTTTGCAGTTTCACAGGCCGCTTTCACGTCATTGGTCTTGTCATTAAATTTAGGAATTGTATGCTGAAAAAAACAAAATTGGGACTGGCAGTAATGGTTGCAATCAGCACACTTAATGATCTCTTCAGGGATCGGTCTGCAGTCGGGGGAGAAACAGACATTGCATTACTTCCTTGACTTATGGAGGGTGTATCCTGTAGCAAAGCCCTAACTTTTTTCATGAAGGTCCCTTTCAGTCAATAAGCCTTAAAAACAGGTGTAAAGATACTGACAACAAGCTACGCAAACCCAACATGACATGGCATTGTTTAAATCAAGGCACTGCACTACCATCTTCCAGATTGGCCCTAAAGCGTTCGTATTTTTCCAAAGCAGTTCTGGTCTCCATTGGCATCTGTAGCTGAGTCGAAAAACACCATCCCATACTATTAGTTAACGATTAACACATTTCTATATGTATTGTAAGCATACAATACAACTGATAATATGTTACGTTAATTTATCTGGTGTACCGAAATTTTTGCACATTTAACGGCTGAAATCTGACGTGGTTTGTGCCCTTCAGAATGAAAAAAGTTTGCGTTTACCTTTTTAATAAAAGGTGAGCTTTTAAGCCTGAGAAATCACCCCATAAATGCACACGTTTTAATGCATACGTGTTAATATGTATGCTTACACAGTATTAAAAGACACTCAACAATTAACGTCATTTACCTTCGTTCCAGTGTTTGAGTCATGCTGTAAATTCTTACTGTGAAATATAATTGACAAATAATTTGGTGAATGAACTTGTGAAGAAGGTGAAGCTGGAGTATTATGTCACTTCATTAACGAAAATGCCGTGATGGAGTGTGGGGGGGGGGGGGGGGGGGGAGTGTGGGGATTGATGGAGAGCTGAAGGCGGATGACGGAGATAGGAGGGTGGATGACGGAAAACAGACATCGGAGAACTGAGAGCGGACGGTGGTGACGGGGGATTCCTCGCAGGGAGGAGAAATATTTTGTCAAAGGTAGTAGGAAGAATGGAGTTTTCTCGGAGGGAGGAGGATGTCCTAAAATGGACACCATACATTCCCCTGTACTTAATAATTGGAACTCAAACTTCTTTCATAAGCAAGTCTCAGATGGCCAGCTTGATACATGCCTGTATTATTTTAATTATTCTTGGCAATAATTTCCCATTGTTTTTATAATTGTCAATAATGGATCAATTGATACTTGAAGGATAAGGACATACAGAATAAGAACTACAAAAGAAATATCTTATTGTTTTAATATTCAACAGCCATCACATTTATTTTTGGTTGCTTCATTAATTATATTAAGGGACAAATTATTATTTAAAATAGGTAATAGTTAGTTATTATTTTTAACTAAGTTGTCTGACATCCTTATCCAAGGCAACTTACAATACATGACCCGTTACATTTCTTTTTTTTCCAATTGAAGAAGAGCTAGTTGAACAGACTTGCTCATGATCACACAGCATCAATAGCAAGATTTGAGCCCACAACCCCTGTGCTGGAAATCCAAAGCCTTAACCACTAGGCTACACTACCTGTCCTTTCTTATGTCATATTTACTAAATATTAATGCAACTTTAATTCCTTCTGCCATTAACAGTATTGTTTCTTGGATAGCTTTAATGAAATAGACATTAATTCGGGCTCTCTTATGCATGGTGGCATGAAATCAACAAGAAAATACTGCTTCTCATGGGCACTTTGCAATAAATGGATAAAGCTATGAAGGAGTGCTGTCTAGTAGGCTGCTCAAACAAGAAGTGATCCCTCCTTCTAAGCAGTCATACTTTTATGCCAAGGGACTGGAATGGACAGAGTCATTTGCCTTCACTTGTGAAGGAAAAGGAAGGTTTCACAGTTAGTGTCACTCTGCAGGATTACATCCCAGGGAGGAACATGGAAAGTGACCCTCTGATATATATAAATATATCTATAAAATATATTGTATTGTATAACTAAAATTTTCAGTATATTCAAAAATATTTTGTAATATTTACGCTTTATAGTATATTATTCCTACTCTTGTAAAATATATTGAAAAGTACATTTTTATATTTTGGAAAATATATTGCCATATAGAAATAGAGCAATAATTTACAGTACATATTTTACAATATATTGATATTGTAACATATTGATTGTTATTGTAGATTGTAACATATTTTATAATATATTCATGTTGGTAGCAATACATTTTTAAAAAATATATTTTAAATGTATTTCATTTTTGCTTGTCTTACATTACATTCATAATAATACATCTTTACCAGATAGGATATCTTTTTCTATATTGCTGCAGAACTTAAACACAACCTGTTTGTCAAAATTAATTTTTATCAAATTAATTTATACCAGGAACGGCTTTTCCATCTCTGCCTAGAGCTACATCAAACAGATGGAAATATTAAAGGTGAAGGCAATGGCTGCATAAGTGTGTCAGGACCAAGTTAAGTTACATGCCAGCCTGTGATGTGTGTCTGCTGGTGCCAAGCTTGAAATGCATTCTCTTAATTTGGTGTCAAGCTGTTATAACGCACACATAGCTGTCACTTTACTCAATGAATACCATAACAGGATGAATTCAAATTCCATTTTTTCTCCCATTAGAGGTTGAGAGCATGTGTTGATAACACGTCATCCCACTAGCAAAGAACAATATAGAGAAATAAATGCGGAGCTTCATATTTATTGCAAGTATAATCTGTCAGACTTATTTTGCAAGCAAACATTTCACAACGAACACCAGAATAATGTGCTGTATACAGCAAAAGGATATAATACAAAAAAAAGTTCAAAGTTTTTTAATTCATATGGAAATCATAAACAATGTTAAAATTCTGGGAATAGTCATATGCTCTGTAATAAAATGAGAACTTTTTGAAAGCACATAATAATAGATACAAACAATAACAAAAGGAACACAGGAAAAGTGAATCTAAATGGAAAAGACAAACAAAATTGTGGCCATCAGGAGTGCTCTTGAGCTATCCCCATACCTAAATAAAGTCAAAGAATGTCAAAGTGTATATTTTAAAAAGGGTTTATTACATCAAGCTTAGTGAATCAAGGAGACACAAAAATAAAGGGAAACACAACACTCCTGCACAACAGACGGACATAACTAAACAGGGTTCAAGTCCTTTCATTCCTATTTGAATCTTGAATTCTGCTCATGTTCATTGCTTTTGCCTTATCTCTTTCTTTTGGCCTGTATCGTGAGTAGAATTTTTTCTTATTCTTTATAAAATTTTATTGGCTGTTAAAACTCATCAAGACATCTTTTGGAGGATTTTCAAGGTCAAGGAACTTTGTGGTTACATTGGTTTTTGTGTGCGTTTTTAGTAATGCTGAAATGTATTCATTTCTCTCTCATATGGATGCTGCCGTTTTGAACATTTTTCTATATTGATTGCTATGCTGTTTTGATGCAGGGTCAACAGGAAGTTGGAATCCAATAATCATTGGATTATTGCTATAAAGGTCAGCGTCTCACACTTCCCGTTTTCCCATGACTTGATTCTCCCAATGACCTTTGCTTGCATTTATTTTTGTTTTTCAATCCCTGGCTTCAGAATTCTTGGTCAGCTGTTTGTCTACAATTAATGTTATAACAATTTGGATCTTGTTTCATGTTCCGATTTCAATGTCTTGATTTTCAGTCTCCTGCATTATTTATGGACTACAATTCTTGCTGAGGTAGTTTGCCAGATCATTAATCGTTCTAGTTTTGACCCCTTACCTGCTATTTTGTTTTTAATGTCTCATGATTCCATCTCATCTTAAAACCTGCTACCTTCTTATGTATTTAGTACAGTCTGTTCCTTCAGCCGTTTCCCCTTCTTCTGGCATCTCTTCCTACTGACAGATGAAGTCTTACCAGCACGGATACTCTCGACCCTAAACTCAAGCTCAGTCAAATACTTTTTCCAGGGGAGACATAGCTTTCATTTCTGGGTCCTACCAGGTGTCCCTGTAATTGTGGACAACAGAACTTTTAGGCAACCTTCTAGTTACCTGCCCATCATAAAAGGGAGCAAGGAGGCACTTAATGTTTTGGGGATGCTTACACCACTTTCTGTCGTCACTCAAAATCTCCAATTTAAATATATACCTCAAGAGTAAATAGCTTTACAACTTCCTCCATTGACAATAATGACCCAATAAACCTATAAAATAGGTCATAGAGACCCCCTTAATGGTGGTCCAGTGACACAAACGATGTCACTACTGCCAGTATGCACTCCATTGAGACATCTAACAACCCAACTGTAGTCCTGCACTATGGGAAGCCCCTTGTAATTATGCTATTGTAGTCTCATCTTGCCATCTCTCACGATATGCAAACTACAAACTTGAAATCAAGTTTGACTGGGACACATGCAGTTAATGTTTAATATAAGTTGTCATATGTACAACATTACAACTAAATGTTTACTTGCTAAGTATTACAACATCACAGCATGTTACAGTCATCTAACAGACTTTCATTTATAAAAATATGCATTGTTACAGTGTAACAGCCTTCACAGCTCAGGGAAGGGGGTATCATTATATGTTGACATCTAAAAGGCATTACATGTGAAAAAACAGCTGTTTTAAAGTGTGAACACTTGATAGAGGGAAAGAAAGAAAAAAAGCCTGTGTCCTGTGTGAATACATTTTTTGTGCCTGTAAATGTTCATCAGTGAAAAATGATGTATGCTTTCCTTACCACCCTGTATAAAATCAAACCCTTACAATCTGAACAATTCCCCTAACAAGATATTGAACAGATCAAGGGCATCAAAAAGGAAAAAAAGGACAATAGCCATTAGGCAATGTCACAAATAATAAGTGAAGTTCTCAAAAAACTAATTCATCTATTTTTTAGACTGCTTATCCCACTCAGGTTACAGGGCCCACTAAGTATTTGAGTCTTTAATTGGATTTTATGTAAATTCAGTGTTGTCTGTCATGCTGTTTTTGTGTTTGATTATTTATAACTTGCTCTTATTCAAATTTTACCCTTAATGTTATTATTTAAGCTTCTTGTAATTCTTTTCATCTTCTTGTATTGTCAAAGCAAACACTTAATTCAATTTGTTCAGTGATAACAGACCTCCATACACTCACACACCCGCTTTTCATTAATATTGACAGAAGCTCAATATACATACTTTCAACAACATTTGTTTGAATAATAAGCCATCCTACTTTTTAGAAATTACACTGAGCAACAAAATGACTAATTAATTTTAAGCAAAAACAAAAAGTAAACAGCGACTTTTATTTATTACCATCAGATAACTCCACATAACTGTAGGGTAGGGATGATCAAGTCCATTCCTGGGAGTGCCACTGTGACTACACATTTTTCTTCCAATCAGACTTCTTAAACAGAAGATAATTATTGCTGAAGCAACCTGTTTATGCTTCATTTTAGTTAAGTAAAAAGCTCTTTCTAATCGCTTCTTATCAATTTGCCACTTAACCCTTGCAATGTCTTCAAATGCCAACTTCATGCTGTGCTTGATTGTATCACACCTTTTAAGGTGCCAAGACAGCAGATTTTGAACCCCAAACTATTTATTGGTCATCTTAACCTGTAGTATTGGTGATCCCCGTTTTATTGTAAAACATATGAAAGGTGGGTGTGCTTATGAGCTGTAGACAAACACTAGCCAATATGGAGAATAGAATCAGCTAAATCATATGACGGGTTAAAACTGACCCAAAGGGCATAGCGGTACTGAAATTGTGTGGCATCTGTACAGAAAAATTACATTTGGAAATGTTTTGCCTTTTGTAAAGTTTGCACAATTTACTCAAAGTCTCCATATTTCGATGTTGAAAAGATGTAAACAACCAAACTACCCAAAGTGCAGTGGAAAATCCATTTGTTTTCTTTCATCCAGGATCCCCTGCAATGGCTCAAGTGTCTTTGTTTATTTCATATTTTTGTTATTTATTAATTATTTATATTATTTTTATTTATATTATGTTATAAATAGATTATTTATAATTACTTTTATGTTAAGTATTTTGTTTTTGGTTTTGTTTTCCGTATGTCCACCCGTATACACAAATTAAACAGAAAACAATAAGAATGCAAATAGTATATAGTGCAATGTAAGTATGTATAGTGTGAATACTAGGAGTATTACATAAACATATATCGGATAGCGAGACTGAAACATACAATCTAAAAACATGTAATACAGATATCATAGTTTTAAAAATGAATAGGACAGGTAAAGTACTGGCTGGTCCAATGTGCCAGCAAAGTCAGATATTGTGAGGGGAAGAGGCAATGGGCGGCAATCATAATCATGTCTAATTGCCTGTGGATTAAGGACCATTCCAAAGTCTTGTAGTCCTTGATTTAACACTCCTGTAGCATTTACCTGATGGTAAGAATTTGAATAGACTGTGTGTTTATTTGGGGTGGGGGGTGTCCTTTACAATGCTCTGAGTCCTCCTGATGACTCTGGTATGGTGAATATCATCTGCACATGGAAGAGCTCTTACTGAAATGGTTTAGGCAGTCCTGATCATGCCACTGTAAGGCTTGGAGGTCCTGTGCAGAGCAGATATAAAACCAGACTATGACGGCACTGGATAGAATGATCTCTATACAAACTTCCAAGGACTCTGGAGCCTTCTCAGGGATCACAGATGCTGTTGAGATTTCTTTATAAATTGAACAGTGTTGTTGGACCAGGTAGGATCCTCACTAATATAAACACCAAGAAATTTAAAGGATATCATGCTCTTCATCTCTGCCTCACCAAAGCACACTCCCATCCTTTCTAATGGGTCCACAATCATCTCCTTTGTTTACTAACATTTAAGAAGAGATTGTTATCCAGCACCACGTTACCAGATTTATCACCTCCCTCTTGTAGGCTGTCTCATCTCTACCAGCAATCAGACCAATGACTGTGGTATCATCAGCAAATTTAATGATATTGGCATTGCAGTCATTCAAGAAAAAGGTGTGAAGCAAGGGCTTAGCACTCAGTCACGATGGGTCCCTATATTTAAAACATCCCTTCCGGACCTATTTGCAAATTTAAGGGGGTCTAGAGTCACCTGGGTATGATGCTCTGAATGTAAGTCATGATTTACATATTTATATTACATTAAATATTTCACAACTATTGTGTGAGATATAATTTTATATTTATGTAGCACATTTAGCTGTGTATCCTGTCCCCATTATATATAGTTCCAAGGGGTGAGGCCACCATGACATTCACCCAGAGGTTCACCCTCTGCTTGTTTATTCCAGCCAGTGGTTCAGGTCCTTTCGATTGGCATTGAGAGTTGTAATGGAATTTTTTTTCAGTTTGAGTACCCTTGTTTTTTCATTTGCTTTTGTGGATTTTGATTTTGAACTGTGGATTGAATATTTCTATTTTCGACTCTGCTTCACTTCTTTGTTGTTTTTATTAAAAAAATTACATTTTTTGGTATTCATTCAAATTTTTTAAAAGCCAGAGGTTTTTATTCCACAGTTTATCTCCGTCTTTATTATTTTTACTCTGTAAAGATTATTAAAGATTGTTTTCTTGCTGAGCATTCCCCTTTTTTGGGCCTGCTTCTAGTTTGGAGACAAAAACCCATTTTGAAATTAAGGCCTTGGTTAAGCATGCAGTTAAAATTGAGAAGCAAGGTATCACTTTGGCATTTATGAGTAGCAGGTCTCATAACACACCATTATGTCAAAGGTGGGCAAAACTGATCCAAAACACATGGCATGATAAAAAAAAAAAAATTAGAAGCTGTACAAATTATGGGATACATTTTATTACTGTTTGTAAATTGGTGAAGTTTGAGAAAATCACTAAACAGATTTTAAACACAGAACCAAGTCAAATTCAACTTGAGAAGAAACCCAAATCCCATTATTTGATATCATGTACAGTTGAATTCTGCTCTGCACTTGTAATATTTTTATTGCACCATTGTATTGAGAATTATTTGTGTTCTGTTCTGTGTATTGCATTGACCCCTTTTTGTGACACCCACGGCATGCTCAATTTACCTGGAAAGGGGTCTCTCTTTGAACTGCCATTCCCAAAGTTTCTTCTATTTTTTCCCTATAAAGTTTTTTTTTTATTTTTTATTTTAAAGCCCATTGTGGCATTTTTTGTGTGATCTTGGGCTATACAAAAATAAAAGTGTATTGTATTGCTGCCCCGAAGTAAGGAGACCCGGGTTTGCTTCTCAGGTCCTCCATGCGTGGAGATTGCATGTTTTTCCTGTGTCTGTGCTCCGGTTTCCTCCCACAGACATGCAGGTTAGGTGGATTGGCGATTCTAAATTGGCCCTAGTGTGTGCTTGGTGTGTGGGTGTGTATGTGTGTGTGCCCTGCATTGGGTTAGCGCCCTGCCCGGAATTGGGTCCTGCCTTGTGCCCTGTGTTGGCTGGGATTGGCTCCAGCAGACCCCCCGTGACCCTGTGTTCAGATTCAGCGGGTTGGAAAAAGGATGGATGTATTGTATTAAAACTACACATAAATGTAGTATACCTCCCTGTTTTACACATATAGTATAATCAAAAAAGTTCTTGCAAAGCTAAAATAATTCAGACCACTTTCTTTTTGCATGTGAGTCATATTACAATCACTAAAGTATGAGCCAAGTAACTGTAGCTTGAAGCAGTGACATTCAATGCTTGTAGTTGTCTTAATGATTGTATTGTACTTCACTGGGCAGGTTGCAAATAGGAAGGCATTTCCCCCCTTTAAGAAGCAGCTAAACCATTCCTAAAAAATCCTTCAAAAAGTTAATTTTTATAACCCAGTTACAATTAGTTTAGTTATACAATTCAGTTTATTTCATTAACACTTTGCACTTGACCACATTTTATTAATATAAAGGTAGGGTAGTAGTCACAATTTAATAAATTAACTAAAGGTTCATTTAATTTTTGTAAAGAATAAGATTTATTTATTTTTTTTACTAGTTTGGAAGAGTATGAATATGATATCATCAACTTTGCCATTTTGAGTATTGGTAATGCTATGGTGCTACATGCTGTTGTGGCATGTCTACATTCATTTGACTATTTTATTTAACGTTAAGCCATGTGTTCTAATATTGTCTGAAATTTTTTTTGTTAAATACAAGAACCATTTATTCGGTGGTAGAAAACTAATTTCTTCAGCAAAGAATTTTTTTGATTCCTGTAGGTTTATGCCTTGAACCAGTCTTCTCCCATTTTTAGGCAGCTGATTTCTATTGACGTATGTGTAACAACTGCTGACAGTTTTTCCTGTTGTCCTTCTTGTTGCTTTTCCTCATTCTGCTTATTAATTAATTCTTCTAATCTAACCTTTTATGGAAAAATCATAATAATTACAATATGGAAAGACAGGCATCTTTCATACTAGCTGCCCAGACTGCTATTGTGATAGTGAGTTGAGTTTGTTATGAGGTAAATGGAGAAGATCATGTGACAGGCTATGCCACACAATCTCATTGCAGTCACTCAGACTTTTTTGTACAGTGTGTCATATGGCTTGCTTTTGAGGGAAAAAAGTAACTATTATTGGCAATATATGAAGTATGGTTGAAAAATGTGTTAGAAATTTAAATATTTTAGTCATGAAATACATTTAGGGAATATGGCATGCAGTCTTATCAGAAGCAGTGAACCTTGTAAGAGCTGAGGAACCCTAAAACTACGTTGCTCTGAGTTTTATAATTCTCACTGGATCTCCTGCAAACAAGTTTCGGAAGAGCCTTTAGACAAACATCATTCTAACAGGTAATTCCTCAGTGGCAGACTAAGGGGATCTTCTCTAATTATAATGCTAACTTTGAGGCAAGGTAATAATTTCAGATAAGAAGACAAAAGTTTCAAGATAAGGCAGCAATATTCTCTAATCATAGCACTGGAAAGTGTAGACTTGTTCCGTGTTGATTAGCACTTTCAATTAAGAATTTCACTGTACTCTGACATTGACCCTATGAACCTATTATATTACAATGTATTTAAAATGCATGACTTGAAGAGATCTAAATCACAGAGATATGATTGTTCACTTTTGTAAAATTGTCACTTGGGAGTGAACAACAACACAGTGTAAACAATTGTCAGTTGTTTGGTGAAAGCGTTCGATGTAAAGGCACTACATAAAACACGTGTGTAGGTGTGTGTGTGTTTCTGATAATCTAAAGTCATCATGTGTTATATACTTCTGTACAGAGGACCATAACATGATTCCTGGTTGTAAGACATACAGAGTTTATGAAGGTAAATTGTATCCTTGTAGAGCTAAGTAGGCTGCCACCAATGGAGGGTATTCTTCCCCCTAATTAAGTGTCTGAATAGTGATTTTGGGCATCATAAGTGGGAAGGTAGGATATTCTGTCAGGAAGATAGAGGATAGTCGATAGTTTAATGACATTCCACTGCAGACGGAACTGAGCGCTTCGAAAGTAGCTTCTCCTGTGCCAGTAAGTGGAAGGATATAGTCAACATAAAAAGGTAAGACACAGGAACATGATACACATTATAATGCACAGTTGCCTTGATTGTTAGCAGTCCTTTAAATAATATATCCAGGATTGCAGTGACAGCTGAGGCCATCATGGTTGTCCCAGATTAATTATAAGCTTAGAAGGAGTTCCTAGGGTTCATGACAAAGTAAGAACATGTTACCCTTGAGTTCTTAAGAAGGCAACCGAGTACATATATAAAGCCTTGACGCATATTTTTAGGAAGTCACTGAGCACTGCAGAGATTCTGAAGGACTGGAAAATGTAAAATATTGTCCCATTGTATAAAAAGGGTGACCGGACAGATCCAAGCAACTATAGGCCAGTAAGCTTAACATGCATCACAGAAAAATTAATGGAAGGAATTATTAAGTATAATATTGAGCAGCACATGCCAAGTACAAGAGTTTTTCTGAACAGTCAGCATGGGTTCAGAAGAGGGAGGTCGTGTTTTACTAACATACTGGAATTCTATGAGGAAGCAACAAAAGGATACGATCAAAGTCTAGCATATGATATTATTTATCTGGACTTTCAGAAAGCATTTGATAAGGTGCCACATGAGAGGTTGGGCATCAAATTAAAAGAATTGGGAGTTCAGGGTGATGTTTTTAGATGGGTGCAGAATTGGCTCAGACACAGGAAGCAGAGGGTGATGGTGTGAGGAACATCATCAGAACTGGCCAATGTTAAGAGTGGTGTTCCACAGGGGTCAGTGCTAGGGCCACTGCTGTTTTTAATTTATATAAATTATTTAGATAGTAATATAAGTAACAAGATGGTTAAGTTTGCAGATGACATGAAGACAGGTGGATTGGCAGGTAATTTGGAATTCATTAAATCATTACAGAAGGACAGCATACAGGCTTTGGCAGATTTGTGGCAGATGAAATTTAATATCAGTAAATATAAAGTAGTACACATAGGAAGTAAAAATGTTAGGTTTGAATACACAATGGGCAGTCTGAAAATCAAGAGTACAGTAATCCCTCCTCCATCGCGGGGGTTGCGTTCCAGAGCCACCCGCGAAATAAGAAAATCCGCAAAGTAGAAACCATATGTTTATATGGTTATTTTTATATTGTCATGCTTGGGTCACAGATTTCCACAGAAACACAGGAGGTTGTAGAGAGACAGGAACGTTATTCAAACACTGCAAACACACATTTGTCTCTTTTTCAAAAGTTTAAACTGTACTCCATGACAAGACAGAGATGACATTTCCATCTCACAATTAAAAGAATGCAAACATATCTTCCTCTTCAAAGGAGTGCACGTCAGGAGCAGATCATGTCACAGAGATAGAGAAAAACAAACAAATCAATAGGGCTGTTTGGCTTTTAAGTATGCGAAGCACCGCGGCACAAAGCTGTTGAACGCGGCAGCTCACACCCCCTCCATCAGGAGCAGAGAGAGAGAGAGAGATAGAGAGAGACAGAGTTTGTTTTTCAATCAAAAATCAATACGTGCCCTTCGAGCTTTTAAGTATGCGAAGCACCGTGCAGCATGTCGTTTCAGGAAGCAGCTGCACAAAAGATAGCAACGTGAAGATAATCTTTCAGCATTTTTAGACGAGCATCCGTATCGTCTAGGTGTGCGAACAGCCCCCCTGCTCAATCCCCCTACATCAGGATCAGAGAAAGTCAGCGTAAGAGAGAGAGAAAAGTAAGTTGGGTAGCTTCTCAGCCATCTGCCAATAGCGTCCCTTGTATGAAATCAACTGGGCAAACCAACTGAGGAAGCATGTACCAGAAATTAAAAGACCCATTGTCCGCAGAAATCCACGAACCAGCAAAAAATCCGCGATATATATTTAAATATGCTTACATATAAAATCCGCAATGGAGTGAAGCCGCGAAAGGCGAAGCACGATATAGCGAGGGATTACTGTACACCTTATGAGAAGGATTTAGGAGTCATAGTGGACTCTACCCTATCAACTGTCAGACAGTGTTCAGAAGCCATTAAGAAGGAAAACAGAATGTTAGGTTATATGGCCCTCTGATGTGTGGAGTACAAGTCACAGGAGGTTCTGCTCAAGCTTTATAATGCATTAGTGAGGCCTCATCTGGAGTACTGTGTGCAGTTTTGGTTTCCAGGCTATAAAAGGACATAGCAGCTCCAGAAAAGGTCCAGAGAAAGAGCAACTGGGCTGATTCCAGGGCTACAGGAGGTAAGATGAAATAAGATGAGCCTTTTCAGTTTAAGCAAAAGGAGATTAGGAAGTGACACGATTGAAGTGTTTAAAATTATGAAGTGAATTATTACAGGATCGAGAATTTTATTTTAAAATGAGTTCATCAGGAACACGGGTACACAGTTGGTTACTTGTTAAGGGTAAATTTCACACAGACATTCGAAAGTTTTTCTTTACACAGGGAACCATAGACACTTGGAATAAGCTACCAAGTAGCATGGTAGACACTAAGACTTTAGGAATTTTAAAAACTAGACTTGATGTTTTTTTTAAAAGAATTAAGTAGGTAGGATTGGCAAGCTTTGTTGGGCTGAATGGCCTGTTCTTGTGTAGATTGTTCTAATGTTCTAATGTAGAAGAGGGGGCTTGGTATGATATTGTGATGGGATGGTTAATAAGGCACCATATCTGGTTCAGATACTGTTTGTGACAAGTGGGGAAGCAGGTTACTTCTGATCTTGTGTTCTTATGTGCTTTATTAGATAGATTTACATTTACATGTATTTATTTAGCAGATGCTTTTATTCAAATAGACTTACAAAGGAGGTCAGCATAACGGAGTAACATCAGTCTGGGAACTGTTTTTGAACAAGTGTAGCAGGACAGGTTACAAAAGTTGATCATAGCTATAGAGCTATATTAAAAAAAAAGTCAAGTATCAAGAATATTAATTTAACAATCGATGTTTAAACAATACAAGCTAGCCTAACAAAAAAAAAAATCAGTTAATAATGACAGAGCAAAAAACCTTCAGTTAACCATTTAACTGACAGTCACAGAAGAGTGGACTTTTCAAACGCTTCTTAAACAGATTGAGGAAGTCAGCAGTTCAAGTGGACATGGGCAGCTCAGTCTACCAACTAGGAGCAACCCATGAAAAGTGTCTCAATTGAGATTTGATACCACAGAGAGGTGGCATCACCAGATGCTGTTCACTGCCAGATCTCACCTAGGTAGACAGATAGATAGATAGATAGATAGATAGATAGATAGATAGATAGATAGATAGATAGATAGATAGATATTAGGTAATAAAAAAACTTTTTTACACTTTTTGACTGGCTTGGCATTATTTTAGGATCAGGCACAACTCATAATGTTCCATAGTTTATTCCAGTTTAATTTATATGTGTATTACTTGCAGTCCATTGTTAAAAGAGGTGCTTTTATCCTCTCCAAATGTTTAATTTGTATCTGGTAAATGTTCTATTTCCTAGCTAATGTATGTTATTTAATAGTGAAAAAGACTGAGTTGTAAATGAGTGCTTAAAAAGAGCACTTAAATTAATAAAGTACTCATGCTGCTTGATATAAAATTAACTTATTTTACTTGGTTAATGGGATTGTTCAAGAAACATAACCTCATATTCACCTTTGAATTTTCACCACTTTTAAAGAAAAATGGTTGTTAGTAATACAGTATTAAAAAATTAGGCTACATTGTGACTGAACTGTTTTTTCTTCAATCTGTGAGGACAAAGGTCAGTGAGAAATTCATTGTGACAAAACCAAACTGAAGGGTGAAGTAATGAGTCAAGGAATGTAGCTGAGCAAAACAAAACACTTTACATTTATGAAGTATTTAAATACCAAGAAACTATATTTAGAAAATATAGCTAAAGTTATAAATATATATTTTGCAGACTGTAGGGGTTGCTCTACAGGTGTCTCCTATCTATTGAAGAGCCCCAACATATCCATAATATGAAGCTATTTTTTTATAGGAATTTTACACAGTGGAGAATACAAACTGCAACATAAAGGCTAAAACAATAAACCACCTAGCTACACAATTAAAGGACCTATGAGGTAACTGGTTAAATTGCCCACTTCATCAGCGAAATATACCCCCCTCTTCTTACTCAGCACTCCTTCCTCCATTCTCTGGTTGCTCATTTTTCTGCTAATTGAACCCTCATCCAAAATTCTTGTCAACACCAAACCCAACAAGACACTTTATGGATGTGAACTTTAAACTGGATCCCTAAACTACTTTTGGGGAGGACACCAAGAACTACCTTAAAGATTCTAGATAATATATAAATGACACATGGCTCCTGCAGTCCTGGGCTGTGAGTGCCGTTGAGATGATATATTCCAGAAAGAAGCCCAAACTCCCTGTGTTCGGAAGCCATACTTCTCTTCATTAGCCTGTGTTTTAAGAGGAGCTTCCCAATGCTTCACAACATGTATTCTAGGGCTCTTTAAGACCCCCTTGTTCCCATAATACTGCCCTGGCTGCTAATAAATAAGCTCACCACTTGCCTTCTATTCAAAATGTGCATATTCAAAAAATCCTTACATGATTACGTGATACTATGTTAGCAAACGATGAATGATTTAATTAGGTTTGTCCTCTATAAGACTATTAATTCAGGCCTCGTCTGTTGTTGGAGATGCACAAGTAGGGGGTCCGGTGTTATTTTACTCTTTTTTAAAAAATGCCATTCTGAAATAACCTGTATTTACTCATCCTGAGAGGTTCTAAAAATACCACATGCACATACAAATAAGCATTAGCAGAAAACAAAGAGCTCAGAAGGAAAAGGATAAAACAGCAAAAGTCCTGTCAAAGTCTAAACCGGCCTAAAATTCACAGTACAGCCTCCAAGAGACAGACCTGGAACAGTAGGGGGAAGGTACAGACCTGCCAGGACCTGACACTGCAGCATTGGCTCCAGTCGAGAGCACTAGTGACAGCGAAACTGCTAGTGAGTAGGGCAAGGAGTATTCATCAATGTCAGGAGAGCTATTGGAGCTGAGCATGGCCTTTGCATCCTCACATTCAACTTCAGCTAATGCCCTCCACGAGTCTGCCACATTTTCCCCCTCTGGACTTGCAGCTCCACCTACAGAGTTTGAGGAAGATCGAAACTCATTCTCTGAACTGAAGGTAATGATCGCCTCACTCAGGAGAAACATAAATAATACTAAGTGAAATATAACGACTGACAATAAGGAAATAAAGAAGGAAAGAAAGAAAGAAATAAGAGTCCTAAGTGAGAAAAATGAGAAACAACATCAGGATATAAAAGACCTTGAGACACATTTAAGTACTAAGTTTACCACAACCTTTACAGAAATTCTACAAAAAAATGATAAAAAAATACAATTAAGTTACAGAGTAAAATTAGAGGAGTGCTTGCTGCTCAGCTTGAAGATGTTAAGCAAACGTTCCTGGCCTGTATTGAAATAGTTGAACAATCAGCTTCAACCGCAGATGAAAAAGCAATGGCTGCAAAATCATAATGCAAAGTGCTTGCTGACAAACTGACTGCGCTGGAAGATAAATACAGACTGAACAGAACAGATACAGAACCAAAGTTCCTCCTGAAAAACAGGATTTTCCAAACCCAGTGAAATTCATAGCTGAACTATTCTCTAAAACAAATGGAAAGGACTTTAAATCGGACATCAAACTCTCAGCAGCTTACTGTATACGTGGATTGAATGCCTCTAAACTGAAAAACCTGATTGATCATTTCAACAAACTACAGGCCAAAGAAAACTTCATGTCCCTTCTCAGATAGAAAGAAAAGATTATATTTGAAAACAATCGCATTTGTATTTTCCCAGATTTCTCCCCAGCAACAGCTGCTAAATGCGCCGCATTGTATAGCATTAAAGAGTGCCTATGTAGAGCTGAAATCAGATGCAGCCTCTTGTACCCTGCCAAACTGAAAGTAGTTATTGGAGATCAGTTTTGCATTTTTAGTTCTCTGGATGAAACATATAAAGAGGTAAGAAAACATCCCGACACTCTTTTGAAACACACGACCATGAGTCACACTATATTCTGGCAAGACAAAGAATATTCTACTTGAGCCTTGCATTCTGTTTGTAATATGACATTATTTGCCATATCTATATGTTATATTTTATTTATTTTATGTTATACTTTATTTCCTTTTTGACCATTCCTTTACTTTTTTTAATTTATTTTTTTATTTTTTAAGCTGGCATTATTATATTGATATTTCTTTCATTAATTATATGCAAATTTTGGCTACTTATGGCTACATCTTGGCTAATTGGTTACCATTAAGTAAACATCTGTTGACAGTATGTTTAAGCTTTAGTTATTATATTAAAATTTCTTCCATTAATTATATGCACACTTTAGCTTTCACAGTTTTTATGTTTTTTTTTTTAACAACATACCCTTGGTTTATTATATTTGAACTGTTTAAGATCATACCCTTGGTTTATTGTATTTGGACTGTATCTTCAGAAGATATCTGTTTTAAACCTTCTTTACACCACTGCTGGGGATTCAATTCACTCTAGATGTGCTCTGTCTCTTGGCATGTCAGAGGACCGGGATGTTGCAATGTGTTTTGCCTCACCCGCTGAGGCACAATGGGGGTTGGTGTGAGTGGGGAGAGAAAGAGAGAAATGCCATTTCTCTTTTATTCCTTTCACCCCAATAGCCGATGTTTCTCTTTGCGAGAAAATTAAATCTATCATATGTAACAATGTACTACATTAATCTAAGACTGCAACATGTCAACAAAAAGATCAGAAGCAAAATTTCTATGACCAAATAGTGAACTTTTTGTTAGCTGGAATGTCAAGGGTCTTAATCATGAATTAAAGAGAAAGAAAGTATTCTCGCTATTAAGAAGTCTAAATTCCAAGATAGTATTTTTACAGGAGACCCACTTACTAAGCAAGGACCAGTTTTGGTTGCAAAGAGAGTGGTCTGGCCAAATTTTTCACTCCTGCTATACAAAGAAAACCAGGGGTGTGGTAATCGTAATACATAGAACTATTTCATTTGTAGTGTCAGATGCAATATTAGACTCTGAAGGTCTTCTAATATGTCATGGTGATGGGCAATCTATCCAATACTAAAATGATTTGATTAATATTTAGGCGCCTGACGTGGATAATAGAACTTTCTTCCAAAATGCATTTGCATCTATCCCTAATGCGAACACTCATAAAATTATAATGTTCAGAGACTTTAATTGTGTTTTACATCCAGATCTGGATAGATCCTCAGCTACAACGGCAATATCATCTAATACTGCAAAAATAATTGTAAAGGACCCATAGAGGTTTTTAAATCCTAACCTAACAGAATATTCCTTACTCTCACCCGTACATCATTGTTACTCAAGAATTGATTATTTTCTCATAGACCATAATTTTTTGTCCACTATCAAATCTTGTAAGTACAACGCTATTGTAATCTCTGACCATGCCCATCTGATCATGCAGCTTAACTTACTGCATTCTATATACTCATCTCGTTGCTGGCATCTTAACCCCCTCTCATTAACTGATCAGAACTGTATAGAATTGACATCCAAGCACATTTTGTTTTTCTTGAGACAAATGTATCCTTAGAGGTTTCAGCAGGTATACTCTGGGAACCTCTGAAGGCATTTTTAAGAGGTCAGATTATTTCATATCTTGCTCACAAAAATAAATCGGAAACCAAGAATGCATCTGAGTCAATCAGCGAAATTACCAGAATAGATCTAGAATACATCAGGTCTCCAAATGAGGCACTTTATAGGATTAGACAGGTACTGCAATCACAATAACTTCTTGACTACTAAAGAAATGGAACAGCTTATCTTTAAAACGTAATATATATATATATATATATATATATATATATATATATATATATATATATATATATATAGATATATATAGTGTATATATATATATATATTGTCACACACGTGCGACTAGGAGCTGAGTGGACCAACTGGAGGTAATTACCCATCAGGCCAGGGGGTGGCAGGGTGCACTAAACTTACCTGTATTATCTCTACAAACCAAATACAGGAAAACCTGCCTGATTTAACATAACTTCTGGTTCTGCCGCCCAAACTGACGTCATGTCCGGTTCCAGCGCCCAGACTAACAACACTTCCGGTTCACGGCTTATAAAGCCGCCAAAACCTAGTCAGTTCAATCCTGGAACTCAACCTGACCACAACTTGTTTGCTTTAAACTTTTTGCAGCCAGGGACAATATATGGGTAACTGCCCCAGATCTTTCCAGTGTGTTGAGACTCATTCTTTCACAGTATATAAAATCATTATTATTACATGAAGAGAAGACCAATACGATTTTAGCCCAACAAATCCACACGCATTAAGTCCATAATGCAATAACAGCAATTAACAACACAGATGGAGAAAAATTATTGACCACAAAAAATAACCCACACATTCTGAGAGTACCATAAGTCCTTATATTCTGCTCAGTTTAAAAAAGATAAGACACAATCTAATGAGTTTCTTGATTCATTACAAATACTACAGCAGATACTCTTAATGCAGATGAACTGGATAAACTTCTGACACTCTCACAATTACTAGATGCTATAAACTCTCTTTAAAGTGGGAAAACAGTCCAGCTCTGATGGCTACCCATTGGAATTCAATAAAAAAAAATTTCAATTAAGTTAGCTTCACTATTATTAGCAATGTTTACAAAAGCTAAAGACAGCAAAATTCTATCTGAAACCTTTCGCCAAGCATTAATTACCATCTTTCCTAAGAAAAGTAAAGACTTATTGCAATGTGCATCATACAAACCAATCTCTCTTATGAATAATGACGTTAAGATAATAATGACGCTGCATCAGGAATGGGCTGAAGGATGAGTACAGTGACCTAATCAATGACTTTGTTAAATGGTGCGACTCAAACCACCTACAACTGAACACCAGCAAAACCAAGGAGCTGGTGGTGGATTTTAGGAGGCCCAGACCCCTCATGGACCCCGTGATCATCAAAGGTGACTGTGTGCAGATGGTGCAGACCTATAAATATCTGGGAGTGCAGCTGGATAATAAATTAGACTGGACTGCCAATACTGATGCGCTGTGCAAGAAAGGACAGAGCCAACTATACTTCCTTAGAAGGCTGGCGTCCTTCAACATCTGCAATAAGATGCTGCAGATGTTCTATCAGACAGTTGTGGCGAGCGCCCTCTTCTACGCGGTGGTGTGCTGAGGAGGCAGCATTAAGAGGAAAGATGCCTCACGCCTGGACAAACTGGTGAGGAAGGCAGGCTCTATTGTTGGCATGGAGCTGGACAGTTTAACATCTATGGCAGAGCGAAGGGCGCTCAGCAGGCTCCTATCAATTATGGAGAATCCACTGCATCCACTAAATAGTATCATCTCCAGACAGAAGAGCAGCTTCAGCGACAGACTGCTGTCACTGTCCTGCTCCACTGACAGATTGAGGAGATTGTTCCTCCCCCAAACTATGCGACTCTTCAATTCCACCCGGGGGGGTAAACATTAACATTTAACATTGTACAAAGTTATTGTCTTTTTTTCACTTGCATTATTATCATTCTTTAATTTAATATTATTTATTGTATCAGCATGCTGCTGCTGGAAAATGTGAATTTCCCATTAGGATTAATAAAGTATCTATCTATCTATCTATCTATCTATCTATCTATCTATCTATCTATCTATCTATCTATCTATCTATCTATCTATCTATGATACTCTCCAAAGCATTAAATTCTGTAATATCACAAGACCTAACCAGATTTATTAAAGGCAGACACTTAACTTCGAACCTTTGACTTAATATAATAT
This sequence comes from Erpetoichthys calabaricus, assembly GCF_900747795.2. Taxonomy (NCBI): domain Eukaryota; kingdom Metazoa; phylum Chordata; class Cladistia; order Polypteriformes; family Polypteridae; genus Erpetoichthys; species Erpetoichthys calabaricus. The sequence continues at coordinate 264,192,653 of NC_041397.2, read as the reverse complement.
ATTCACCCATTAAGTCTAACACCCCAGAGATCTTATTGTCTTTGGATGCACAAAAAGCATTTGATAGGGCTGAATGGGACTACCTATTCACCACACTACACAAATTTGGGTTTGGCCCAAACATATGTGCATGGATCAAACTACTTTATATTTGTCCAAAACCCTCAGTTTGTGTCAACATTATTTCAGACTATTTCAAACTAGAATGTAGAACTGGCTGTCTGCTTTCAAAATGCATCAGAGATAAAGGGGATTCTCAAAGAAGGACTTGAACAGAAATTATCACTAAATATAGATGATATGGTACTGTATATATCTGACCCATAAAATTATGTGCCAGCGGTCCTAAAAGCATTAGCAGATTTTCAAATGATATCTGCACTCAAAATCAATTTGAATAAAAGTGTACTCTTTCCAGTGAATTCTCTAGCTCACAATGTTGAACTGAATACTTTCCCAGTTTAAATATCTAGAGGTAAATATCACCAGCAAATATAAAGCTCTTTTCCAACAAAATGTTGCTGTCTGCATGGAAAAAATTAAACAAAATGTGAATAGATGGTCTGCCCTCCATCTTACATTAGCAGGGAAAATCAGCATTGTTAAGCTGATGATCCTTGCCAAGCTTCTCTTTCTATTTTAAAGCATACCCATACACATTAACAAATGCTTTGTAAGACATTAGACTCAATCATAACTTCATTTATTTGAAATTCGAAACATCCGCACATCCAAAGGCTGACTCTACAACGACCTGAAGCGGAAGGGGATATCACACTACCTAAGTTTCAATTATATTACTGAGCATCAAATATACAAGCTATAAAAACCTAGACATCGACACAAATTGCTGAATTTATACAAGCCTGGTCTGCAATACAAATAAAATCTTGCAGTACTTCTTTATATTCCCTACTCTGTGCCCCAGTTAATACAAATTACTGCCAATACACTAATAATCCAATTGCCCTTCATTTTCTAAGGATATGGAACCAATGTAGGAAGCACTTTAAGACAGAGAAGCTTTTATCTGTTGCACCTCTACATGACAACCACCTTTTTCCACTCTCTCAAACTTATACACTGTTTATTTCTGGAAAATGGGATTAAAACACTTACAGACGTACATAGATAATGTCTTTACATCCTACAAACAATTACGCTTCAAATTCAACCTCTCATTAACAAAATTCATCCACTACTTTCAAGCTAGAATTTTGCTAAACAGAACCTGCTCAATTTCCCTCACCTCCCATCTTGTTCTATTCCAGAAGAAATATTGATCAGTCTTGAACACTCGGATAGTATTTCTGCAATTTATAAAAATATTTTAAAGTACCTTCCTTTCAAAGACCCCAAAGTACATTGGGGAAGGGATTTGTCACTTAATATTTCAGAAAAAGAATGTAAGGAAGTCATGCACAGAATGCACTCTAGCTCCATATGTGTAAAGCACTCAATCATTCAAATTAAAATTGTTTATCAAGCGCATTTATCTCATTTAAAATGTTTCCAGAACAAGATTCAACCTGTGAACATTGCAATCTAGCTCCAGCCTTACTGTGCCACATGTGGGCATGCACCAAATTAACATAATTTTGGACAAAAATGTTTGTATGCCTATCAGACAGCCTTGGTGTCATAATCCCTCCTAATCCATTAACAGCTGTGTTTGGTGTACTCCCAGATGGGCTTAAAGTATAGAAGGACAAACAAACTGTAATTGACTTTACCACACTACTAGCATGTAGACTTACCTTGCTCAACTGGAAAAATCCCCACTCAACACTTTTAAGTCAATGGGTGACCGATGTTTTATACTACTTGATGAAAACTGAAAAACATTAAATTATCACTTAGAGGATCTGTTCTAATCTTTTTAAAAACATGGCAGGATCTAATCAATAACATTTTAGAATAAACTTCTACTTCAGGGAAAAGGATACTCTTCCTTTCTTGTTTCCTTTTATGTAGTGGTTCTGCGTGCTTGCTCGCCTCTCTTTCTCTTGGGTGGGGGTTGAATTTTGCTTTGTTTTTTTGCTTTGTTAAGTTTGACTTAATTGTATGAAATGTTACGTCTAATTTAAAATTAAAATCAATTAAAAAAAATCCAAGTCAATCCAGCTGAATTTGTTACTGTTTTCTGCCCAAGACAGTGTGCTACGTTCACACAGAGAACATCTCAAGAACATATATGTCATTGCACTTCACTTTCTATTGGTTTTCCTAGTGGAGCTGTGGCGGCAACATGTAGCATGAAACACACTAGGAAAATCTATTCACAGCAACATTTTCCAGCTCCTCTTTGGGAATTCTCAGATACTATCAGGCCAGTCATGGGAAATTATCCTTAGAGCTTGTTCAAAGTCTGCCCTGGGTCTTCTTCCAGTGGGACACTCCTAGTGCATCCGTATATAGCTAGTGGATGTTGAGATCCATCTGTCTAAACACCCAAAACACCTCAACTGGCTCCTCTTCAATTCTGATTTCCTCACGGATTGCTGAGATTCTCACCTTACCATGGAGAGTGAACCTGGCAACCCTGCTCAGAAGATTTATTTTGGGGTAGTTACTCTCACAATGTAATTTTTTTTCATTTGCTGCACAGAGTTTACGATTATAGCTAAGGTTGTGGATATAGACTACCTGCTAAATCATGTGTTGAGACCATAGACTTAGCTCCTGCTTCACCACCACAATCAATTCCTTCAAAACAGTTGCTTTTGCATCAGTCTGTCTGCCAACCTCATGATAAACTTTATCTTTGCTGGTGAATAATACAGAAACATTCTTGAACTCCTCCACTTGAGGCAGCTCTTCACTCCTAAACTGTAGAAAAAAAGCCACTCTTTTTCATTATAGGACCATAACATTATTTTAGTGAGTAAAAATTCTCATTCCAAATGCATTACGATTAGCTACAAACCATTTCAGTGCACACCGTTGTAAACTAGGAGGTCAACCTCATAACAACAGGTGTGCACTATGCAAACATAGTGTTTAGTCTGATGGACAGAAAGCTCAATGTTGCTCTCATCAGACCTTTGAATCATCTTCCTGCTGGCTACAGAGTCTCCCATGTGCCTTCCAGCAAACTCTCTCTGCAATGTCATGCATTTTATAACTAGTGGCTTTCTCTTTTCCACATTCCCATAAAGCTTTAGCCCAATGACAGCCTACATAGTCTCTCCAATCTGAAACCACAATAGATTGTAACTCCCTTAGAGTTATCATTGGTCTCTTGTTGGCCTTCTTCCCTCCTTCTTACATTATCACTCATCTTTTATGCTCTAGGCAGATATACAGCTGTGCCATACTGTTTCTTCATGACTGCTTTAACTTGACTCAATTAGATATTTTCTTCTCTTTATCCTTTGCCTTGTGCTTTTCAATCACCTTTACATGGAGTTGTTTGGAGTGTGTGTGTGTTTTTTGTCTCCTTTGCAGATGTTAAGCCATGATACTCACTCACCACAAGCTGGACTTTCCACATACAGGGGCATTTAATACTGCACTCAATTGAAACTCCAGACAGTTGACCTCCATTGAACCAATTGTGTGACTTCTAACACGAACTGGCTGCACCAGTGATGATTTAGGTCTGTCATATTAAAGGGAGTGAATAGAAAGATAATCAGTTATTTTGTGTTTTATATTTGGAATTAATTTTGATCACTTTTTTTTGGAACCTGCTTTTACCTTGACTTTAACAGAGTGTTTTTCCACTGGTCAGTGTCGAAAAAGCCAATTTAAGTCCACTGTGATTCAGTGCTGTATAACAATACAATGTGAAAACATCCAATGGAGTGAGTACTTTTTTCTTGACAGTGTAATTTCTTAATTTTAGATACTTCAGCTTCATAGTGTTCAAAGCACAGTTAACATAATGCAACTCTGGAGGACTGAAGACAATATTTAAATGACACACCACAAGTGGGTGCATTTTGATGTGACCTAAGCTAATTACTTCCTTGGACATCAGCATTAGTCAGCTTCAGCTCTTCATAATTGTTGTAATTAGGTGAAATAAATCTTCAAAATGTAGTTAGTGTGCATGAAGGAAATGCTTCCACGGTTTCATTTTGCTTATTTCACCAGTAAGTTGCATCATTACTGGTATTTATGGGGTCTGGAAAATCTGTTTGATTCAGCACTTTTGTTTACTTGATTTAAACCGTTCATCTTTGCTGCCTCACAAAAATGTACAGGACACCATGCTGTTTTAAGGCAAACTTCCTTAAATTTGCATCTAATATATCAGTTATTTAAACATTTGCTGTCCTCTAATTTGTAGAGAATAAATCTAAAGAAATAACACATGTTAAATTACATGGTACAAGAATCCACCCTTATTTTATTGTTTAACATATTTAGTTGTATACTATCTTCATCAATTCTTTACCATATTCTAATAGCACATAATGAATGCTAAAAGTAACCTCATTTGAGGAATAACACTCATTAATTCTTCCTGAATGTCAAGCTTGTCTAAAAATGTTAAATCATGAAAATTTAAGGAAGCTTTTTGCGCTTTTCGCCACACTTACATCAACATACATGTGTGTGTGTTGAATACAATTATTTTGTAATGGTGGCTTTTACAGAAAATTACACACAGTATGAGTGGGTCTCAACTCAAAACTCTTCAAGAATTCATTCACAGATGGAGTTTTTCAGTTATTATTTTTTGCATGAGTTGTGCTGGCAGATGTTTATAACATTTGCAGCTTTTCTATATAAAAGTGAAAAGGTCAACTTGAACAAATATTATAAATGTCCCAAACTGAAATAAATTTATGGAAGATGTGGCATGGAATTTAAGATTTCATGACTAAAATGATTTACTTTATAGTTTTTTAACAGCTGGTGTTTATAACCCAGCTTCTACTTTGGAAATGCCATTTTTCACTCACCAGCATTTTTGCATTCAAGGAACAAATTGGAGCATTTTATAGTCAGAAAATATGGGGATTGAAAGAAGCCTTGCAGCTGCTCAACAGTAATCTGGTGCATTGTGCTTTTATGAGAAACTCTGTGTTAGTCTGGTCAAATTCTGTTATTGAAACCTGTCAAGCCTTCAGTGATTGCATTCATTTGTAAGCTGTCTTGTTTTCAACGTTATCTTTACATCTGCCAAGATGTCATAAAAAGAGTGGCCTATAAAGTGCATTTTAAGTAGAATTTGCTTATTCATCATCCATCCGCTTTTCTGTTTGTTTTTTTAATTTGGGGAAATGCAAACCCTGTATTGGTAGCATAAGACAAACAGGAATAATCAGTTCAGGATGGCAGACCAGTGGTTCATACAGTGCACTCATGCACATACATCACTTCAGTTATCTTTAGAGTACCTGCAGAAGATTCACTCAAATAAGGGAAGAATGTGCAAAATCAGCACAGACAGGGACTGGACCAGAAACTGAATCTGGGATCCTGGAGGTATGATGCAACTATTCTAATTACTGTGATGCCAAATGAGCTGTAAAGATATCAGTAAGAAAACTTCCTATTCTACATACAAAGAACCCAGGACATTCCTTTTTTTAATTGATTTTATTAAAAGCAAGTAACACTCCATAGAATCAAATCAAACTTAACCGAACTAAGTTCAGCCCCCATCCAAGAGAAAGAGAGGAAGGCCAACAGCCAGAGTAAAACTTTAAGAGTAGAAAAGAGGAAAGGGAATCCTTTTCCCCAATATAAATGTTTATTCTAAAATGTTATTTATAAGATCCTGCCAGGGTTTAAAACAAGTTTTGAATAGATCCTTTAAGTGAGAGTTTGATTTTTTTCCAATTTCAAATAGTATATATTATCATTTATCCACTGACTTAAAAGAGGTGGGCTAGGATTTTTCCAGTTGAGCAAGATAAGTCTAGGTACTAGTAGTGAGGTAAGGACAATTATAGTCTGTTTGTCCTTCTTCATTTTAAGCCCATCTGAGAGTATACCAAACACAGCTGTAAATGGATTAAGAGAGATTGTGACTCCAAGGCTGTCTGAAAGGCATTTAAAGATTTCAATTGCAATGTCTGCAGATCTTACCCTGGTAACATTTTGGACAATTTTAATGAGATAGATGTGCTCAATAAAAGTTTTTTAGTTGAATGATTCGGAGTATTTATATCACTGTATCTGAGTGTGGGATCACAGCTCTACAGCAGCTGATCAGAAGGAGAATTATCAGTATACAGCATCAAGCACACGCTGCTTCAGCCATGCTGCCTATTTGAACTGCTCCCATACGGCAAACACTTCAGAGCCTTTCCTGTATGGACCTCGCGGTTCAGAAACAGTTTCATCCCAAGAACTATAAAAGCAATCAATCAGTCCATCAAGTGCTCCTTGTAGAACTGTTTGTACTTATTAGTACAATTACCTCACTGTATACTTGTGATACAGTTATAATATTGCACAACCTGAGCCACTTTAGCAAGTATTTAGGCGGAGGGGTGGCTCTGAGGCTAGGGATCTGCACTGGCAATCGGAAGGTTGCCGGTTCGAATCCCGTAAATGCCAAAAAGAAACTCTGCTCTGTTGGGCCCTTAAGCAAGGCCCTTAACCTGCAATTGCTAAGTGCTTTGAGTAGTGAGAAAAGCGCTATATAAATGCAAAGAATTATTATTTACATATGAGTGACGATATCATTTTAAGATGAAATGCAGCAAAGTATGTTTATTACATTATACTGATAAAATATTAAAATCAATTAAATAATCTATATTTTTAATAATTAAACATGTGAGAACACAGTTTTGCAGCGCTAGCAAGGAGCTGGCGCACATTCAGGGATTGTTCCTGCCTGGCGCGACACTGGAAGGATAGATGGATAGAATTATTAAAAATGTACTACGAAGATTTCAATGTTCCTTGAATGTTTTGAAGAATCGGCGTTCTAAGCTTACAGATGGCTTAATGTCTATTACAGAGATGATTGTGGCAATTGGGTACTTGGGAGTAAGAAAAGGAAGGACAGGAATTGGGGGTTAGTACATTTGAAAGAGACAATACTGCTGCAATAAATTATTTCATCGAAGGTGAAGTTGAGGCAGGACAAATCTCTGGACGAGGCGCCAGCTCGACACTATCACTGCACCACCGTGTTCCCATGTTTAATAAAATGCTTTAACTCCTACCATCATGAAAATGATATCAAGTATACATCTCAGTATTTAAATGATTCAGAGAATTGTAATATTATGAATATAATGGATTCTGTGTCCTGTAGCAGGAAGAGAAAGCCTGTTTAAGAAGCACGTAGTGATTCACGCACATAGAGCACATAGAAGAACACATACAAAACAAAGCATTTAACATGCTACTTTAGTTACGATTTGATTTGAGAAACTAGTAAATTAAACGATTTAAGATGAAGTTTATGATGTTCAACTTTAATGACAAAATAAACTACGTAATTAAAGTGGAAATTTCAAGATTAAAGTTGACATTTCAAGCTTTTTTCTTACTGTGTCCCTATTTTTTTTTCTTTTCTCTGTACCCTAATAAGCTTTCATATGATACTCAGACAGTAGGCTACAACTTGCCTTTTCATGGCAACTTTGATAACTGACAACTTCTTTTTTATTTCGGGCACTGGGCACATCCTTTTGAGTTTCTCCGACATTCTATGTCACTCGATCAACTTCCTTTTGTTGTTTATACCACTCTTTAAACCAACAAATAGTACGCTTTTCCTTGCCTCCACGTGGTATTCGCTAGAAATTCTATTTTCCCCCTGTGCTTTTGCCATTGCCTTTTCACAGAAAGCTGAGCTTAAGGGCTATTTATATTGATTTGCATATTCAAAAAGGCGTAATTCTGGGAGGAGTTGGGGAGTGGCAGTAGGCATGGCCGTTACTTTTCATGCTGACCGGGATTTATGTACCGGAAGAACGTGGAAGTTGGCAAACGCACATATTTATGCATCTGGATTTTTTTGTGTGTACGAACATTTTTGTACACCATGTTTTAGTGTGAACTAGCAAAATACCCGCGCTTCGCAGCGGAGAAGTAGTGTGTTAAAGAGGTTATGTAAACATATATATACATATACATATATACATATATATACATCTATACTAATAAAAGGCAAAGCCCTCACTGACTCACTGACTGACTGACTGACTGACTCATCACTAATTCTCCAACTTCCCGTGTAGGTAGAAATCTGAAATTTGGCAGGCTCATTCCTTACAACTTACTTACAAAAGTTAGGCAGGTTTTATTTCGAAATTCTACGCGTAATGGTCATAACTGGAACCTGTTTGACTGACTCACTCATCACTAATTCTCCAACTTCCCGTGTAGGTAGAAGTCTGAAATTTGGCAGGCTCATTCCTTACAGCTTACTTACAAAAGTTAGGCAGGTTTCATTTTGAAATTCTACGTGTAATGGTCATAACTGGAACCTGTTTTTTGTCCATATACTCTAATGGAGGAGGCGGGAACGAAGGTAAATGACGTTAATTGTTGACTGTCTTTTAATACTGTGTACTTATTGAGTGTCTTTTAATACTGTGTAAGCATACATATTAACACATGTGCAATTAAACGTGTGCATTTACGGGGTCATTTCTCAGGCTTAAAAGCTCGCCTTTTATTAAAAAGGTAAATGCAAACTCTTTTCATTCTGAAGGGCACAAACCACGTTAGATTTCAGCCGTTAAACGCGCAAAAATGTCAGTACACCAGATAAATAAGCGCAACATATTATCAGTTGTATTGTATGCTTACAATATATATACAAATGTGTTAATCGTTAACTAATATTATGGGATGGTGTTTTTCGACTTGCGCCTT